>NW_019386320.1:2772-39400 GCF_000671375.1 Centruroides sculpturatus | reverse complement strand
AAAAATAGTATATAACATTTTTTCTAGTTTGCACTCATTTAGACTGATTTGTTTTTCCTTTTAGAATTTTAAACTTACAGACTGGTATATAATAAAATTATTTGTTTTAAAAAAACTTTATATTTCTAAAGCAATGCAAAAGTAACAGTATCTTTATTATCATCATCATCATTATTACAACATTAATTATTGAATTTCAATTTTGGTAAAGCTGAAATTCAATAATTTACATAATAGTTTCACAGTATGACATTTCAAAATTAAAGATAAACATAGGAATAAAGAAAGTGTTAGAAATCAAAAATTTTCTCATTCCTGCATATGTAAGGTCTTCCAAAAAGAATGCTATCATTTTAAATTATTGTAATTATATTAATTATTATCTGAGAATGTTGTAACATACATTAACTCTAAGCTCTGAAAATTTCTTTTTCTATATACCTGGAGACAAAATTGTTTTTATCTCTCAGGTTACAAGAGAAATTTGTACAGCAAAACCAGTCAAACAACTTTCCCTTTGCCAATTTTGTCTCAAACAGATTACGGCAATTTTGGCCAATCTTGTGCTCAAAGAGTGAAAACATTGGAAATCTGCTCAAGTCTCACATTTGCACATTACACTTTCTCAATGCATGCACCTCACATCACATAGTACATATCTGACCAATATTCAAATTCTTCCTATACTCACTACCATATATCCATTATCACTACTCCTACAGCAGTTATAATTCTACAGCTCCTACAGATTACTCATGTTGCACAATAACGAGTGATTCCAATTTCCTTCATAAAACACAAAATGTCTTCTCTGTTGCTGAATAGCCATTTTTGTTTATGGTGCTTCCTAGAGGTAATAGACAAGACATTTTAACACAAAGAGACAAAACTTGGAGAATTACTCTATCATGTTCATTGCATACTTCTCAACTTCTCAGTTAATAATTAACATAATTACAGTAATATCACATTCATTTTGGAAGATCCTGTATATAACACATATATATATATATATATATATGGTATATATAGTCAGGTAATAAAAAATATACCTAATATTTATATAGTAATTCTTGCTTTCAAAAGTATTTTACTCATAAAAGTAACATTATGAAATATAAAATATAATTATGTCTTATAATGTCTTATATGTTATTTATAATTATGTCTTATATGTCTAAAATATAATTATGTCTTTTGATCAAAGTTAAGGACATAATTACTATAATTATGTCCTTAACTTTGATCAAATTTTGTTCTTTAATTAAGTTGATTTCCCTTAAATAAATAATGTCGTGAGAAGATATGTTCTAGTGAACAACAATTCTCAACAAATACACATACACATCCAAGTCGAACATTGAATTTCAGTTTGTACTCAGGCAAACAATATCTTAATAATGGATGCTACCAAATTGATGTAGTTTGTTAAATGATTAACTTTTCATTGATATTAATGTAATTGTGGCTAACAAAACCACACTAATTTAATCAACGGGTATCACAGTTTGTGGAATGTTGAATAAATACTTGATAACTATTGACGTAACTATCAAATACAAAATCAATGACTGATAAAACTGATACAATCAACTTCCTACAACTAATGAGTAAGTATAACCAAAAATCAGAATTATATTATATACAATATAATCAAAAATAAAATATTTCTAACATCTTATCACTGTAACAACTTTATTGATTGAATTTATTAATTGAAATGTAATCAATAAAATTAAAAACTCTTTTACATGAACATTCCTACTAATATAGAAAAATATTATGAAATATTACGAAATGGGAACTTATAATTTATATATACCTAACTCTTGATTTACATAGGTTGGTTCCACAACCTTTGTGTAAAGCCAAGACTAATGGAAAATAGGAGGATGGGTTCCAAAGTTCCACATTTTCCATATTAATGCTAGTCCCAGTTTAAACAATTTCAATTTACACAAAACTTTCTTAGATTTAATCTACTACATAAATCAAGGGTTAAATGCAGTGTATAAAATTCAATGTTTCATAAAATCTAAAATAAATAAGCAAAATAATTGCTTTGCTCAGTTTTATTATGCCAATGTTATTATTAAAAGTAATATTTTGTTGACATCTGTTTACCTTCAGCTTAAACAATACTTCAATTAACAGAATTAGGATAGAATGTAGACATATGAATATAAACCTATTTTAATATATGGAATCCTAACAAACCTGTAAAACCTACTGAGGAATTTCTGCCTGTCCCTATATCATTCTCATTGAAATCTGGGTTACAAGTTTCTGATACTTTAATCTAAAGTATTTCACTAGTAGATGAAAAAAGTGAAATATGAATAATTGCTGGCACTTCAATCTTTTTGTCTTTTATAAAGCTTCTAGAATGAAGCGGCGATGGACTATCAAGATACTATCTTGTACAAACAGTCCTTCACTTGCTGTCTTAAGTTTATACATTGCCCTCTATAGTTTATTGAAATTGCCAAATTAAAATTCACGAGTGAAAAAATATTACTATATTATTCATATATAAAATATTGAAAATATTTTACAACTGTGATAAAGTATAGCATCTCAATCTTCTGTGTAAAAGTCCTTTACACAGTTCACTTTATAAAATATTGAAAATATTTTACAACTGTGATAAAGTATAGCATCTCAATCTTCTGTGTAAAAGTCCTTTACACATATTACTTTATACAATCTATAATAATAATAATAAAAGTCAAACATAATACGAATTTATCGGCCATTAAATAGATTTATCAGGAATCTGGGCTATATATAGATGGAATATTAATTTATATAATAGGCGTCATTGCTGGTACAAAGATACAGTGCTCACGCAAACTACGATTTCGAAAACCTTACGTCTTATATAGCCAGTATTTGTTTTCTACTTTGACATAATTCAAGTTTAGATTAAGTTCTTCAAAAAACATTTTTCGAAATTTTGATTCTCGAATAAACAACATTAATTTTAGAGGAAAAGGAACCACTATGCGTTCTTAAGTTTGTCCTCATCCCGGGTAAATTTGCTCCATTTCTACCGTACAGATGTCCCTCATCATTATTTGAATATGTATATACTAGCTGTTACCCGCAACTACGCATCTTTCTACAGAGAAAAAGTCGAACTAAAATCGTATAAAACGCGGTTTTCGAGATTCAGTTCTGAAAAATTTCACTTTTAAATTTTACCCTATTTTTGAGGGTCAAAAAATTCGCATAGTGTCATTTCAAGAGGACTATACTTGCCAAGGGTCGCCCAAACAGGCATGGTCCCTTTGAGTTTTTTGTTTCCATCAATATACTCTACAGCTCCGTTAAAGTCCCAATACCGTCATTTGGAGCTAGGATTGTACCTACGAATATATATTAATAAATGACATACTTACTTTTATTATTTTGAAACTTATGTTGTTAGCATTCTTCCTTATCTTTCTCCAAAAAGCAATATGGTGTTGAATCAAATTTCATTTCAAATTCTACTATATTTTACGTTTTTTTGTTTTAAAAAGGAAATTCACTATAAATTATCTCGTTGTAATAACGCTGAATAAATACGACGAACCTATTTTTTCTTTATAAACTTCAATATACCCAATAGAGCATAAACGGTCATATTTTCTTCTTCTTCTTCTGTGTTAATAAAACGGTCGTATCTTCACCTGCTTTGCATTATATCGTCATTCTGTTTCCACCTTTTTACTACGCAATAGTGTACTAATTAACATATTCTTACGCTCTAAGATGGCCAGTTTTGTTATTGACGTTATAATGGTTATTTACTTTCGTCAAAAAATTTTTTATTTATTTAATTATGGCAATTATTATTATGTAAAAGATAATTTTCATTAATAATAAAAAATAAATTTTTAATCGAATTTTTCTATCAAATACGTATGCAAATTTCTTACCGTTCGTAATCAGATTTAGAATTATATATTCAATCTTCATAATCGCTTTTATAACTCCTTCAGCCAATTTTCATTTATTTTTATGCTCAGATTTTTATTTATTCAATTTTTACTTTTAAGAATTTCTATGCTTTCTTTAAATTTTCTGTTATATGTTTCTGCTTCTTCACGTAAAATTTTTAAATTATTCTGATCTATATTACAATCGTATTGCTGTACTGTAGAATAATCGTGAAAAAAAGAGTTGAGTCTATGACATTTCAAATCTGCTACATATTCTTTTAGTCTTACTTATAGTTTTCGTTTGGTTTCTCCTANAGTAACGAAAAATAATAGTATACTTTTGCTAAGAGAAATATTTTATTAAAGCAACTGATAATTTATTTCTAATCAATAAACACTATTTATCATTGTAGTTTGTAAGCGTATTATTTATTTATTTGTATTTTCTCAAGATCAATAATAATAAATATTATTATTTATTTATTTGTATTTAGTTCTTTATGCAAGATGTCCTGTAAGTCTGGAACATCAAGTGTTATATTGATCTTTGTTTATTCTTTTATAGGTAAAGTGTGGCACTAAGTAAGGAGGAATTAACATATTATTCTGACAGTGAGAACTCAAATTCGGCATGAAGTTGCCATAGAGTTTAACAGGCTACATCTAGACTGCTTATGTATGGTTGGTGAGAAGTCTGGATGGAGCTTGTTTTATCAAAGAAAAATAAGCATAACCCCTGTGTAATAAAGAAAGAATAAAGAAAAGCCTTGAATATATATNTAAATTTCCAGCCCCATTGAATATTTTAAATATTTTATTAATTTTATTAAATATTTGAAATGTTCAGATCACATATAACTTATCAAATTTTGTAAAAATTTGAAAACGTAAGTTAATTCAGCACTACTCTGATTGCAGATGCTAAATTAACAAACTTTTACTTACATCATTTCAGTAATTTTACAAATTATGAAAATGAAAAAATTTGGCCCATCATTTAAAAAGTATACCTTCCTGTTCAAAATAATGATATTATGTATATTATAAAATCTAGAAATTAAATTAATTGTTAAAATGATTGATTATTCATTAGTTTCTGCAAAACACCAACACATTAAGCATATATAGCTGCACAATTACACTCATTACAAGCCAAATTGACCCTTAATGATGTTGACCAGTATAATAAGGAATGATAAATAATGCCATTGCCCATACCACATAATAAATTATGTATTAAACAGTTTAAACTGGTCTTTTTCCCAGTTGGACATACAGAGAGGCCGGGTTGCAGGTCTTTGCAAATTGTGGGTGGGCGATATATAGGTTGAGCTCTACTTCAGCCAGAGACTTACGCTTAAGAGACTTGATTCTTCCCTTGCTGAAAAGTTTAAACTGGTCTTCATATCACAATAAATATCCAGCAATAGTTTAATTTGCAAATGTTTTCAACCTGTTTATCATGTTAAAATATTTTGAATCACAATGGTAAAGAATATAGGTTTAAATCCAAAGTTTGAATCACAAAATTTGTGAAATGTAGAATGCTCTGATTGGAGCTCATAAATAAATTGATTATAATGTAACTGAACCATTAAATTAGGTTGAGATCAAACACAGGTATCCCTCGTATAACACAGTAGTTACGTTCCAAAGTGCTGTGTTTTGTGAATCCTTACTACACAAAACAAAGGACTCATGCAAAACATGAAGGTTATGTTTCAGAAGTTAGTAATGAAAAATAATAGTATACTTTTGCTAAGAGAAATATGTTTATTAAAGCAATTGATAATTTATTTCTAATCAATAATTAATTAACAATCACAATTAAAAGTGCCGTATTATGCAGTATTAATTTTAGTAAAGTGAGAGTGTTTTCTTTTTAAACTATCGTCATCATCACAGCTTTTTTGTTGATCTCAATTGGAAGTATCAGTAACATTTTCAAATTTTTTATTTTTTATCATAAAAAGTTTTTTATGGATGACAAAATAAAAATATATTATTAATTGAAAATTTGTTCTAGCAGGTCACATTTGTCCAGTCGAGTACCAAGTGACGACTTTTTCTAGAATTTGTGTTCAAATATTAATTTGTTAGAGTACCAAGATAACGCTGTATTTCATTCATCATTTTACAAATGATTGCTTACCTGCAGTTAAAAAAAGTTTAATAGCACTTACCTAAAAATGTTTAAATAAACTTTACTAAATATGAAAATTAATCTATAAAAAAAGAAAATGTGGTGACAGTCTTAAGGGCTAAAGTCTGAAAGCAACAACAATGACACCTGGTTGATAGGAAAGTTAGTGCAATGTTTTTTCTTGTCCTATAAGTTTTCATTAAAGTAACCTGACAAAAAGTACAAATAATTTGAAAATTTCAATATTCTAAAATCTGTGGGCAAATTTGAGACAAAAATGCATGCTTAAATGAATAAAAAAGATATCTAATAACGAAGTTTACATTTAAAAATTGTGAAATTTTGTATAAAGGATTTCAAAACTGGAAGTAATGGTGTACGAGAGATATCCCCAATTTTCAAAACTATGTTAGAGTGAAACCATGTTGTACGAGGGATACCTGTACTATATATAAAAAATTATAATAAAATAAACACAAGGCACTTGGAGCTGTGTAGGCCATTCAGCTCATTCCAGCACTAGTTTAATCAAAACAAATGTTTTCAACCCTGTTCAGAGGTCTGCATCAGGTTAAAAACATATTAAAATACAAATTAAAAAAAAAGACTCAGTTCTAATGGCAACTTAGCCCCTGGGGTATACACTATTCCAGTATTGGATGATAGTTTTGATTGAAAGTTAACATACATAGTTATCACTAAAAGATCATTAACCAAAAGGCTCAGGGAACATAAATGCAATATTCATACAAATATCCTTCAATCCTTTAATTGTATCCTTTAATTAGAACAGAACTTTGCTTCTGTCATATGAGATTTCCTCTTTAGACACATCACTAGTTCTAAAGCATTCCATAACCAAATATTAAATTGGCACATTTGTTATGTTATTCATCCTCCACAAAGGCTGGGCTTACCTACAAGGATAAGATGTACCTAAGGATAGCTCACTCTCTAGCAGTCTATGTGAGCCAGTTTTATGCTTCTTGGAAAACAGGATTCTGCCATTTTAAATCCTGCAGATTCATCTTTATATAAAGTATACTGTTCTCTTAATAATATGGCACCAGAAAATTGACTTCATAAAATTTACTGAAGATATTAACAGCCTTACCCTCAAAGAAATCAAGAGAGCAACAAATTGGCTCATTTTTTAAACATCCTTTTTATTCTCAGAGATGAACACCTTACTATCACTGTATTTAAAAAATCAGGTTACAAGTCAATCTTCATCTCTTGGGACTTGCATGACCCCAAGGGACATCCAACTGGCCTGTAACATGCATAAAATACCTCTAAACAAATTGCTAAATGGTCTAATTTAAAGCCATTAAATGAATATCTTGAGATGCAAATGTTATTCAAAAAAACCAAATCTAAAATATGCTGAATTAAATGTCAGAAACCAATTGTTTCAAATGAAAAAATACCACTCTGGAGGATATACATAGAAGTAGGATGGAAAGGAGGAAAACCCTATGTTTGTTAAGTCAAAACCTCAACACACAATTATCCATGTTTTAGAAAAATTATGCAATGATGACAGGAAAAAATAGTCTTTTTATTATGTGGAACATAAACAGATAATAACATGAAGATTTGGAATTTTAACAAGTAAAATTAAAATATTTTATAATAGAAATTTATATATACCTGTCTTAATTGTTTGATTTAAATATTCAATGAAATCACATTTCCAGAAAAATTAATATATAAAGGAAAAAACAAAGGCAATTTTAAAATATTTCTTACCTTTACAGGAGTTGCATTCTTCTTAATTTTTCCCCATGAAATAGCTTCATCTGGTCTTGCTCCAGAATCACTTCCATCAAATTCATTAGCAGTATTTATGTAAACTGAAAAATCTGCTCCATTTCTCTAAAAAATGATTTTTATGAATGTTTTAAAAATATACATTGGAAAACATTTTATTTTTAAAAGATATTTTCTATTTTATGCAACTAAATGTATGATTATATTCTCAATTTCAATTTTAATAAAGATTAGATAAATTGGATTCATGTTCATAAATTATAGGAATATTTAACTTTATCAAATTTTTACTGAATATAGGAATACCAAATGCTGAATATTTAAATATTTTATATCTAAATGCTTTTGGTACATTGCTGGCTCACTTTCAGAAATAAAGTTTATTTTAAAAAACAACAGTAAATGTTAAGCATTCTAAAAATAACAGAGATGTCCATAAGTCTTGGTACCATTTCAAAATTTCCAATAAGAAAATACAGCAACTTTAAGAAAACCAATAATTTAAGTAAAGGAGAAATGTTTTTGGATCAATTTCTGCTCAGGATATCATTTGAAACTAATGCAGGATACAGGCAATGTTCATTTCAAATGACACAGTGAGCTGGAATTGTCCAAATAAAGGTTCAAAAATGCTTCTCCTTTAGTTAAACTATTGGTTTCCTCAAAGATATAGTTTCTTTTTTTCATTATTTGAAACCATGTTATGTTCTTTTTATACTTTTAAAAATACAATAAAGTATTAAGTGAAGACAATTGAGTATTCAGCATCCTCTTAGTCAATTCTTTACTCTGGTCAATACACCAGTTAAAACATGTTTTGACTGTTTTATCAACTAGAGTAAAGAACTGAATAAAAGATGTTGAATAGTTTAATGTGTTCATTAGTATTCTTTACAGACATGCATTTAAGTGCATGATTTACAACAAGCCAAGCAGCATGTGTGCATAAGCATCCATGTGAAAGTAAATCTGGTATTTAGTCAGTCTTGTAGGCAGGTCATTATGCAGGTACAAGCTCAAAAGCATCTATGTGAAGGTAAATCTAATGTACAGTTGTTCACATAGACAAGTCTTGTCAGTTTAACCATTCTTGCATTCACATGTACACATCTAACTGCAGAAAGCAACCATGGTGAATTCTTGTTGCTGAACAAAAGAATTTGTAACAGATTTATAAATTTGTACAAAGAAGATTCTTGCTTATACTATGTCAAAAGTAAAGAATATGCAATAAAAATATAAAAAATGAGGTTGGCAAATGGCTAAAGCGTGACCTACATTCTTTCATTCAATAGTGCTTTGCTCTATTTATTTGGGTATTAACTACTATACATATTCCAGCAGTAATAATAGCATGGACACAATTCATTATTTGCACTTGTAACATGGTTGACTCGATTAGAATGTGATTACACTTGAAAATGTGCCACTCAAAATTTCTGAAATGTTCAGCACTCCATACACCATGCTGTCAGATGAGAATGCATGCTGTCTTGCCTTTAGATGTCCATTCCTGTGTCTTGCCATTCTGAACACAAGAAAAAAATGTGGATAAGAATGTGTTGTATTGTTTCGCTACACATTCTTGTGCGTCACAGTCTTACTGTCCCTATGCACTTGCAGGGATGGCTCACTCAGTTGTGCATTTAAGAATGTACTGTACATATGAAGACTTCTATTGTGTTTTTAAAATGTATATATCTTATTCTAGAACTATTCCAAATAATTGAAAAATTTTAAAAAGACAAAAATAGTTTCATATTATATTTTTCTCAGTTGGAGTTTTGGATATTTCTAAAGTAAAAACTTAATACTAAAAAGAACATTTTTTTAAATTCTTGTTTTAATGTAACATACCATTAAATTGCTATTACATATATGATGTTTCACTACTCCTCCACCAATAATTATCATTCCTGTATTTACAGCTTTAACAGAGATTGTATTAATTCTTCTGATATCTATTTTAAAATAAAATTAAAGATAAAATCATACTACAATTAATTTATATTGAAAATGGGTCTGTAAATATAAATACATATATTGCATAAAATATAAATTTAAATAAAAGATATTACAGACAGAAAAATGCAATGGGTCCATGGACCTAATATGTAGTTTCCATGAAAGATATATTGAAAAAAATAAAATTCAAGAGCAACTTAGTTATTTTATTTAAATTATTTTATCCTCATTCAATTGTTTACAGCTAAGATCAGTCTATAATACCTAAAATATGAAATGTAATTGCAACATCATATACTTCTTATAAGCTTTCAATACCTCTGGAGAATATCATATATTGCAGTGTCATACTGTAAAGTTAGTGCATAAAAATTTGGCATCTTTTATTGCACCATCTTAATTGATCACTTTGACACACATGCTAATGGTTCATTGATGAATGCTGCTAACTGCTGCCAAACATGTTATGACTCATCACCTGCTGCCTCAGGTCATACATAGTATAGTAGGTATATAACTTTAAATTGCAATATCTCTGAAAACTACTCACTGTTTTGAAAAACCAAAAGAAAAATGGTTCTTAATTCTTCTTTCAATGATATCTAGATCATCATCTTTCTACAAACATTTGCTGCAGAGTTACAGAGCATTACACACTACCTACCAAGTGTGCCATTAAACATTGTTTATATCAAAAAAAAAATTAGAATAAAAAACATTTAATAAATAATACCCAATAAAATTAATCAGATCTAACAAAACTAGTTGTTAAGTAAATGTTAAAGTAAACATTCTTCCCAGTACAATAAAATAACAACATAGTAATTTGACTGACAGAAGAGAGTTTTCCTTTACGGGACAATAAAACAATTAGTGATTTATTGTCATTAGTAGTAAAAATAGTTAGTCAGTGTGGGCTGCAGTGACAGTCTTTCCTGACCCTGAAGATAATACCTTCTTCTCAAATTTCACACATAGAAGATGTTAATAGTGTAAGTTGAGATAATTTAGTGTTTTTTAAATTTTATATGTTTATTTTTGCATTTTTGGATCAAATTACAATAAAATAACCTCACTTAAACTGACATGCTGGCATTTCCTTGGGATAAACCAGCATGCCAGCTTTTACCATACAGAAATATCTGATTTCGTGGTCTCCCTGGATGGATTGACATGCTGGACAATCCGCAAAAATACGTTACTTGAAACTATTACTTAATTTACTTTTGTTTTATAAAGTTTTAGTGGATAAAATTTATTTAAATTATGTTAAATAATGACAGCATACTGATATTTAATTTTAAAATACAAAAATAAAAAGTTTTAAATACCTTGTGCAATATCAACAATTAAACCAGGATTTTTGTAGCTATGAAAGTAAATCATATCACCTATTGAACCATCTGTCAAAGCTGGGCAGAATATAGGAATATTATTCTGAAATATATATGAAGAATTTGCTACATTAAGTATGCAAATTTTTAGTTTTGTATTGATGTTTTGATATTGTAAAATAAATAAAAATGGTTAATGTTACAAAATATTAAACCATATTCATAAAAATTTATTAAGTTAACCTTGAATTTAATTTTATATTATGCAAAGTTAATATAGAATAACTACTACAAGAAAATATTATCTGAATGCAAAAATGCAAATATAGGAACTTTAATAATTAATACAAATTTTGCAATAATTTATATCATTTTTTAAAATTTCTTTTTATCCTGTGAACATTAAGATGGTCTTTTTTTAATACTCATTGTGGATCTGGCCAGGCTCACAACAGGAGTGAGGGATGAGCTCAACATATCCTGAATGAAAGATTCTTGGGAAATTACTTATCTGGATTTGATTCCAGGTCTGTGGATTGGTGAGATGACACCTTAATTATCTTGACCATAAGGTCATCAATTTTTTATTTACAGTGGGTGATGGGTTAACAAACAAATCGGATAATGAACACTTTCGCAAAAGATTTTTATGATCGGACAATGAACACATGTTCAAATAACGAACACTTCACTGAACAAACACAAGAAAAAGCGACGTAAAATAACAAATACCAATTGGTCTTCCTTTGTCTTCAGGCAACAATTTGAAACTTTTCAGAGCATGGGAGATGTCAACATTGACGATCTACCCAGTATATACTGATCGGATAGTATTCTACTGAACTTTGAAACTCTCCCTTGTAATTCCAGCCTTTTATATTTCTGACAGAAACAATTCTTTTACGTTTTCTTCTGAAAATGTGGATTTATGCCGATATCTGCTATTAAAGATCTTTTGAAGAAGTGGGAGGATGTCAGAACAATGGTCTTAAAATGACATCCAAATCAGTTTGAAGTTAATAGGTCTAGGGATCTCTACAGCTACAATGCTATTAATTACTTCTGAAAAATCATGAAGAAGACAGAAAAGCAATCGACATTGGCCAGATTCTTTAACCCTCACAAACAGAAAAAACATGACTAATAAAAATGCAAGACCGTGTATATATATATTTTTATTATTACGTATGAATAAACGTAGTAAGAAAGTATATATTTTTGGGGTCTCCAGAACGAATTAATCAAATTTCCATAGAAACCTATGGTAAATCGATAATCGGTTAACGAACAATTCGGATAGCGAACAAAGTCTTGGAACAGATTATGTTCATTAACCGATCACCCACTGTATATCATTATTTTATAAGTATTTTTTGTAATACTTATTTATTTTCAACCTAAAACTAAATTTTGCTTAATAAACATACAAAAATAATTTTAAAAAATTAACAAAATTAATATGAGATTAGTATTTGAGGAGGCCCACCAGTGGCTGAGTGGTTCTGTCCTGAACATTGAGAATTTAGTCACGGGTTTATGCCTTGCCAGGACAGGCTAGTCACGTAGAGTTTTCCAGGTTTTCTCTACTTCTGTAATGCCTGAATAGGGGCCAGTTACCCTTAAAAGACCTCCCGGAATGCATTTCTTCCCACATAAAAAAATCGCATATCCAGAGAAGGCAACGAGGAACCACTCTGGTACTAACTTTCCCCAGGACATCACTTGGCGTGCAAACTAATCCGTACTAACCTGCGCCAGGTGTTCACCGACACTGGGATGACCTGATATGGCACATGAAGAGAAAGTATTTGAGGCATTTATATACATGTAATGTATATCAAATTAAGAATCAAAAGATTTGCTTATATTCATAAAAACCAAATTTTATTATGGAATTAAACATTTTTGGAGTTGCTCTGTTTCATCTTCAATCCAAATACAAAAAGATATGAATTTAATAAAGTATACAGTACTGTATATTTTAAAAAATAGACATTGATACTAGTAAAATGATCATACAAGTTAGTGAGCAGCTGGAATTATGGAATACTTCATCCAAACTTTATAAAGACAGAAACAAGAAAAAGGAAGCCTGATTTCAATCAAGGGTTGTACCCAATATTGCTTACATCTTTTTTTGTTTTTAAATACTTCTGTATGTAATTAAAAAAACAGCACATCACAATCTATATTTACATATACACATATGAAATAAAACTGACAACTAACATGCATTGTGAAATATAGTACTCATCTGACAACTGACTTCACAGCCCTAAAATTTCACATCCATGAATTGTAAAAACAATGCCAATCTGTTTTGATGCTTGTCTGACATTAGCCTTAAGTTTTACCTTACTTTTGTTCTAAAAAGCATATTTTGATAAAAGTTTACATAATTTGTACCTCAGTGATAAATAAATAAAATATAGGTTAATGTTACCCTAGGTATCGAAGATGGCGGCACTTCTGGTAACCTTGACGGCATGCGCATTTAGAAATGAAATGTAGATAGCGCTTATCATACTGATGGTTTCGTATGCAAATTTTCTTCAAAAATTTCCGCTTGGAAAACATGAGGAATTATGCAAACTTTGAGTTCGGTTACAGTGTAGACGGATGGTGCATGTTGTTATCTTTTTGAATGGCGTTCATGTTTTTTTTTTTAAAGTTAATGAGTAGGAAAATTTGGCCAATTGTTTTTACTGTTTATCAGTCAGTTAAAACTTGCTTTTCACAATGTATTCTATTCCTGTTTAAGTTTTCCACTAAGTGATGTTTGACTGTTCGTGCTCCCGACGGACCACCTGGAGGTTAGTGATTCATCCTTTACTGTTCATAACCTAGGTGATGTTTTATTTGTATGCCGAGGAGATGCTGCATGCTCACAGCTGAAGTAGCGCTGAGGCTGCAGTCAGTTCTGCATAGGTTTAAACTTGCACTCCAGGCAAATCCTGTTCAAATCACTGATGTATCCAATCTTGTAATTCACTAAGTCCAGTTATCAATGGTTTTCAGGTAGTATGTGGTGACTTTATTATTTTTCGTCTCTGGTCCAAAAGTAGGAAATGAAACAAAAAGCACGGGAAAAAGTAAGTAGCAAATTTACGCTTTAAAAATGTTTTTTAGTTAAAAAAAAAAAGTTTAAATATAGGCACATTTTGGTTATTGTCAACGGTTGCCATCTTGTTTGCATGCGTGCATGCACAAACAAGACGGCGACTGGAAGCACCAACCGAATTGGCGACCGCCGCCATCTTCGATACCTGGGTAACATTAACAAAAATATATAAATGCCTACTCAAATAATTAGTACTTTTATTAAAAAGCAATATTTTCAACCAAACAACTGACTAACAAAAAGCACTTAACAATTCATTCTATTAAGTGTTGTAAGATGTTTGACCTAAAATGCTAATGCTTACAATAAAAAGATTTGTTACCTAAATTAAGCATTTATTATATTTATTTATTTATGCATATTTTCAGTTAAATTCTAACAGTTTTAATGTATAACTCATCCACAATAATAAATCATTTACAACTGATGCAAAGATTAAAATTTTAACTTAATACTGATTTTTGCTAACACATTTATTATTTAATTTTTAAAAATAAATTAGAATTTACCTTTGCTGCCCAATAGCATACTGATTCTGGATTATTTATCCTTTCACCAAATCGAGTAATCATTGAGGAAGGTGACCAGATTTTTCCCTAAAATGTTAAATTTGTCACATAATAAAATAAAATACTTTCTAATAAAATTCCACTTAATTTACCATATTTTTCTGTTCTTCAAGCATTTCGTCAAGTACAGGAATAATCCAATTTTCAAATTCACAATAATTATCATTAGGAACTAAAAGATTTCCTATTCTGTTTATTCCTTGATCTCTGAAAATTAATATTTATTTTTTTATTTCAAAACAAAACTATTTCAAGTCATAGAATTTATTAAGAAATTTATCACAGCAACAAATATGATCATCATCACGTAAAAGAGAACAATATTTTTTCATGTTTGCATTTAAACAACAGAACTGTGAATTAAAATGATTTGTATAATTAGAAACATTCAAATATGGAGAGCAAGTCTAAATTACATTACTAATTCATGCTTGCTAAAGAATAGAATTTGTAAAATAGAGTACACTGCATTAATGGTATTGGTAAACAGATACAGTTTACCAGATGTTATATGAAACAATTTGTTAAAGAAGCTTTTAAAATGTAAATCTAATTAAAACTGTTTTTCTTTAAAAGACAGGAAACTCAAGTCTTTCAATTGTATGTCCAACATTAGAAATCAATAAGAGAAGTAAAGTAATTTTCTAACAACAAAGTGTTAATTATCATAAATAAAACTCACCAACCTTATTGTGCTTTGCACTTAGTTGCAAAGCACCTAAGGACCTTCCTCACATAGAAATCCCTAAAAATTCAAATCTTTCCAGTGTTAGCATTTTATTTTGGAATGTGTATAAGACTTTGATGTATTCAAATTTCGAATGTTTTCTTTTTTAAAAGTTTCTCTTTCATTATCCAATCAGGTGTGCCTACTTGTTTGCTATCGGGTCATATATAGCTTACCATGCATTTGAGATTTGTTTTTAGTCTTTAAAATTGATAGATAGGACCTGGTAGTCTGCTGTAAATATCTACAATGCTTGTAAATTTTTAATTTTAAGATATTAAGTTGACTAAAAAATTATACACCCAGACAGAATTGTCAGATTACTGCAAAATTTGGCATATAGCTATGACTCAGAGAACTATGTAAACTATTATGGTTGTGGTCCAATTACATACTAGGTAATGCTACTAGAGTCCTTAAAAGTGCTACTTCAATAGCCTATAACAAGATTCACAGAGACTTACTGTTTACAGAATTTTCAGTGTACATGTTGTTTGATAGTTTTTCTTCACCAGACATACTTCTATGACACAGTCAATAACATTATGCTGAGTATGAGAAAGCAACATAATCAGACTGAAAACAACAAGTTAATTATGTAACTGAACTGCTTGCCAGCTGGGCTACTCTGACCTCTGACTCCAGATATTCGAACATATAAATGGATAAATAAGGTCAGCACTACTCAACCTTTTTAAGTCTAAGGATCAGTAAGTTCCTGAAAAAATTCTATGGACCATTAAGTTATGTAAGCCTAATTTGTTTTAAACCTGTGGGTATTACCAACATTTGGGATATATTGTACCATTTATAACATAATAAATATAAAAGTTTGTTTTAAATACATAAAGAAAAATAATTAATTAAATTGGACGTAAACTATTAAAAGTAAATCATTAAACAAAGTTTTAATCTTTATTAATTTAAGTCTGCCTGTGAACTGCCTGTCCCATCTTCGCAACCACGGGTTAAGAAATACTGCATTAAAATATCTGTATATAATGGGCCATGCTCTGGACATCCCAAAATTATTCTTACATATGATTAAATTCAATAAGATATGAAAACAGGCTTAAAAGTGACACCATATAAATCTTTTACATAATATTTGTAATTTTAAATCTGAAATGGCCATGGCCATCTATTTTATCTGAGTTTTCAGTTGTCTAAGATAGCATTGGTCCATGTTACTTCAGATAATTCAGATTCTATAATTACTGTACTTTCTAGTGTATAAGATGACCCCCGACTTTTACAGTTAAAATATAGAGTTTGGGATATACTCACCATATATGATGACCCCTGACTTTTGAGAAGATTTTCAAGGGTTAAAAAGTCATCTTATACGCCAGAAAATACGGTATACACATACAAACACAAATATTAATTTTTGAAAACAAAAACATTTTTCTATTTACAGTCTTTCCAGAATAAATGTTACCATTTTAAATTACTGTAATTATGTTAATTATTATCTGAGAAGTATGTGATGTACACCAATCAATAGAAATACTGTCTGAGTTTCATCTCCCATCTGCATTCAAATGTGTTGTCTACTGCCTCTAGGAAGCACCATAAACAAAAATGGTTAACTAAGAAACAGAGAAGGTGTTTTGTGTTCTGCAGTTCACAAAGTCAGAATCACTCATCATTGTGCAACATGAATAACATGCAGAAGCTATAGAATTGTGCTGCTGTGGGAGGAGTGAGAACTATACTATAGTAAACATTGGAAGAATTTGAGTATTGGTTGGATGTTGCTGTATAACACAAAGTGCACACATTGAGAAACTGTAATGAGCAAATGTGACTTTACTGTCACATTTGCTCATTACATTTGCTCATTGTAATATACATTAAAACATTGGAAAACTTTGACAGTTTTCCAATGTTTTAATGTATATTACAATGTTCTCAGATAATAATTAACATAATTACAATAATTTAAAATGGTAGCATTCTTTTTGAAAGACTCTGTATTTAGCACACTTTTCATTGATGTTATATAAATAAAAAGTATGATATATACACCTAACTCTTTTTTATATAGTCTTTTCTTACATGATTTTTTCAGGAACATATCTTTCAGATTAAAAAAAATTGGGTGTATTATGTTGTTTTTATTTCAACTGAACCAAGCAATGAATTATTGCATATAATAATATCACATGTTTTAATATTTACCTAAGTGTAGCTCCTTTTAGAAAGAAATCACCTATAAATGTTGGTGCCATACATTTAATGAGATCTTCTTCAACTCCACCAGCAGTTGTAACCAAGCAATCAATCTAAAAGTTACATTGTATTAAATTTATTAAAAGTAATACAAAATTTCACAAATTTTCAAATTATATACCATTTTATGTTGAACTAAGAAACGTATTGTATCACGAACACCAGCAGAAGACATATTTGATGTATAACCTAAAAATATTGTACAATTTGACTTTCTTCTGATGAATGGATCCTCATCTAGCATTTCTTGTTTATCTTCTGGAAGTGGTTGATGTCGCGTTTTAAGCTAAAGAAGAAAAACTCTTTAAATTCCCTTGTTCCTTATAAAAAGTAAAATAGAAATAAATTTACCATTTTGTTTATTTCTTCTACAGCTAAGCCAAAATTAGTTGCTTGAAAACCAGATGTTCTGTATGATTGCAAGATGGCATGGTAATCAATACCTTGATTGAAATCATAACCTTTTACTTTTAAAGTATTTTCAGGAATAGGTGTACTTTTAACAAAAGTAGCATCAACGGCAATTGATGGGCAATCTTTTAAACTATCTACAAAAATAAAAATATTATTACACAGATTAGAATTTATCTGAATCAAATTTACAATAACATTAATTTTTTAATTACTGAATAATAATTGAAAAAATTTTAATTTATTTTGATAATTTGTAACATTCAATGAGTTTTACTAGCAATATTTATAACTGATTTTAGAAATATCCATTTTTTTTGGCAAATGAATCAGTCATAACAAGAATAACAATGACAACAATCTTGTTTAACTCATTTAACTCAAGCTAAGGAGATTATGGTACTATAGGAAGAGTCACTAAATAAGAATGCTTAAATAGGATGGGAGAAAGCATTTATTATTATGCCAATATTTAAATAATGCCTCTTAGAATAGCAGAAGAGCATTCTGGAGACCATCTTTAAAGGTAAAGGAGATGTATAGAATTGCAGAAATTACAGAGGTATAAAGTTATTGTCCCATACTATGAAGATTTGGGAGAAAATTGTAGAAAGGATTAGGTAGATATCTGAGATTGGAGAGTTTGGCATTTTGCCAGGAAGAAGCACTATCTTTGCTCTAAAACAGCTGATGGAAAGGCACAGGGAAATGCAGAAAGATTTGCACATGGTGTTCATAGATCTAGAAAAGGCATATAATAGGGTACCAAGAGATATGGAGATGTTTGAGGAAAAAGAATGTTCCAGAAAAATATGTTAGGCTTGTCAAGGAAATGTACGAGGGAACAGAGACCCAAGTTAAGAGCAGTGTGGGCACTACAGAAGGGTTCTTCATTAATGTTGGTTTACATCAGGGATCGGCTCTTAGCCTTTATTTGTTTGATGTGATAATGGACGTAATAGTGTGTGATGTGAAGTGTGAGGCTCCGTGGAGTATGCTGTTTGCAGATAATATTGTGCCGTGTGAACTTTCCCAAACCAAGAATGAGAAGAAACTGGAAGAGTGGAAGAACGTTTTGGAAGACAGAGGCATAAAGATTAGCAGAACTAAAACAGCTTATATGACTCTGAATGCTAGAGATGAGTGTAATATTAAAATCCAAAATGAACAGCTCCCTTTGGTTCCGAGTTTTAAATATCTTGGGACATTTGTCGAGATGGGAAGAGGATTGAACCTGGAGGTGCATCATAGAATTCAATGTTGATGGATGAACTGGAGGAAGCTGAGCAGTGTGTTATACAACAAGAAAGTTAGCTGCAATCTGAAAGGAAAATTGTATAAATCAGTTGTTAGACCTGCAATGTTTTATGGAGTGGAGACATGGGCAATAACAAGAGCCCAAGAAAGAAAGATGGAGGTGGTAGAGATGAGAATGTTGAGATGAAGGTAGGAGTGTCAAGAAAAGATAGAATAAGGAATAATTTTATTAGAGGTTCTGTTAAGGTGGGCCCCTTGAGCAAAAAAATACAAGAATGCAGGTTGAGGTGGTATTGTCACATAAAGCAAAGAAGTGATAATTATGTTGGAAAGAACATCAGAAAACTGGTAATAAAAGGAAAGAGGAAAAAAGGAAGACCAAAGATTCGTTGGAAAGATAAGATGGAAGAAGACTTGAACCAGAGGGGGCTTGAGAGAAGAAGCCCTTGATAGGGAGAAACGAAAGAAACGTATTAGAGAAGGAAACGCCGACCCCATATAAACATGGGAAAAGGTGAGGATAAAGAAAGAACAGCAGAGGAGCTAACTGTAGTGATCAGTGAGCACTCAATAATTAATAAAATATGGATACGTTGTTCTTCAGAATGTTTCATCGTTGGATCTATGGATGTGAACATGCACACAAATAATAACGTCTGTTACAGTATTTCTGTTTGAGAAGCTGTTTAGTGTTTGTACTAAACAAACACAAAACAGTTTAATGTTCTTATATTTTGCTTTTGACCTGTTTATTATTATATCATATTCTGTCAAATTAGTATTTTAATGTTTTAATTAATTTAATTTTCTATATGCCATGTTAGATGATCTTTTGTCACTGGACACAATGCATTTTAGACACATTATAAAACTGCTCAGTTTCATTTTGACAAACTTTGAAATAAAACACTTGAGAATAAAGTTTAAAGGCTTCGAAAATGTTTACATAATGATAATTAAAATTGTTACAGTTTACTTTTTGCCAATGTCAGTTAATTTCTACAAAATAATTAATTATATGTATGGAAAAATCCATCCGTATTAGATACAGTTTTCCACTGGACTATTAGCACTTTAAAAGTAACATATTACAAAAAGATATATATAATTTCACTTTCTTTTTAAAGACTTAATAAATAATTAACTAAAATTAAGAAAACATAATAAGTTATGAGAATTACAAGCTGTATTTACTATTTATAAATATAGAAATAAATAAAAAACCATTTTAAGACAATCTAATAATCTGTTAACAGAATCTTCATTTGCAATTAAGATTGCTGTTAATATGCATGAAACCTATTACACAATTAACATCAACAAAATAAGACGAATTACATTAAACACATTATTACTGTATTATTATCGGAAATAATTTCTCGTTAAATTAGTGACGAAAATGCGATACATTAATTAATTTCACTTTCACTTTCACCTTCACGAGTTAAACGGATTAAAATTAACATACAAATGATATAATTTACGAGGATCAAGATTATTTATAATTTCGTAAGCCACATTAATTAACTTCTATATCATATATAATTACCATTAACTTCCATTATCGATCTCGAAACGAAATGCACGTAAACGAAACCCCGCGAAACGATACGATGCGAAACACGTGTGTTTGGTATAGCCTCGTCAACCGACTTCCAATAAACCTCGTGCCCAAATAGCTTAAGACCAGCGGACCAGCCACTGATTGTTCGGTAGTAGTTACGATTGGCCCCGAGGGCAAAGACACAGCCAAGTAGCTGGTCCCTCAGAATAAACGATTCCGTTCATTACATGCAGAAAATTAAAACCGCGGAACCGAGTTCGAATCTAGCAGAGGACGTTCTATCCCATCATGCAACACGGAGGATGGCCATCATGAGCGAGATCGAGGAACAGGAAAGGAAGATCGTTAATGAGTTCTGTCATCTGTTAGAGAAGTCCAAACAGCTATTTAACGGTCTCAGGTTAGTTGGTAAACCTTACAAACGTAATTCCGGCGTATTAAACAGTGTAATTTCCCTTCTGTATGCGATAAATGTCATGTTATACTAAGCCTAGTCGTCTGGCCATTTTGACGTTGTTAATGGTAATTAACCGCGTTTAATGTTAATTAGTTAAGCGTTTGGAAGGTAAAAGAGCCGTAATTGGTCTAAAATCGATGACGTTTTTCGGATAAATAAGGGAAATTTTCGAGCACGGTGCATCTATTATTACAGTGTTAGCGATTGGTTTATGTAAACATACCATAAAATTTTGCACTAAATTGATATTAAACGCGCGTGTTTGATGGGTTTCTGCGTATTTTATGGTTGGAAATGATGAAAAATGCCCGAAATCTATAAAATAAGACGTTATTATTGCTTCAATTATTGGAGATTTGGGTAGATGTTGCTTTTAGGTCATTTGTTTACCTATTTGTATACATGTACTGATACCTAAAAGTAACTTTAATCAAAATTTCTAATGAAAATAAGAGAAATGTTTAATTAGACTGAAGCAAAAGGTCTTAGTCTTGATTTAATGTTTATGGATGGATTTTAGGCCTGCCGATGGGTAAGTGGATGAGACGACCGAATGCTAGTAGTCAGTCGGCTGTGGTTTGTGCTTCACCCTGAGTGTGGTGTTTTCTGGTTTTTCTTCGCATTTGTGATACCTAAATAGGGGCTGGTTTTCCATAGAAAGTCCTCCCGGGAGACGTCGCCCACATGTTGCATTGGCTTATGCTGATGATTCTGTGTTCTGTGAAAAAAACAAATTATATAAAGTTTATATTGCAAATTTATTACTCTATTTGTAGACAATTCCTTGTTTAATATTCCATACAATAGTTTATTGCTTCATTGGGCTCACCAGTGGCCAAGTGGTTCCGTTCCCCAAACACTAGGAGTTTGGTTGTGGGTTTGCGCCTCGCCAGGATGGGCTGGCCATATGGAGTTTTCCGGGTTTTCTCCACACATCTGTAACACCTGAATAAGGCCCAGTTACCCTTAAAAAGACCTCCTGGAAGGCATTCTCCCTAGGCAGATCACCCAAGTGATGCGTTGCCGTAACTTAACTAAACAAACAAACATTATTGCTTTGTGAGAATAGTGAATGTGGAATTGTTTATTGATTTTTGAATATACTGATGTTAATGCTTCACATAGTAAAAAATGTATGAATGGTGTTTCGTAGCAGTAGAAAGATTGAGAACCATTTCTTACACAAACAAATGAATAGATTTAAGCTTATTTAGATGTAATTTCACATGCTAAAGCAATTGGTATTAAAAACATTTACATAGGCTCAACTGTTTGGAAGTTATGAATGATCTTGTATCTGTGTATATTTGTTCCATATATGACCAACTTTATTAAAAAATGGATTCACATTTGTCGACATTTACAAAATAATATGTTTCGTTTATAAGAAAAATGAACAAATCAAATTTTCTATTAAGTTCTCTGCATTTTTTTTATAACAAAATATATTTAATTTTTAATTGTAAATTATGTTTTTTTAATGATTTTAAATAATAATTTAAAATGAATTGTTATTCAAATATAAAAGTAATATTAACTACAAAGTGATTATACAATTCAAAAAGCATAGTTCGAAATGTTTTCGTTTTCTTAATATATAATTAATTTCATTACTTGTATGTTTTAAAGTAGTTTTTGTGATAAATATAGTGGGATTTTCTGTAACAAAATGTATATATAAATTTCATGAGTTTTTATTTGTAAATATTTCATGGTATGCACATATAGTAATTAATAATACGTAAGGCCCAAATAATGCTTTAAGTTTAATAATTATGTAATGAACAGGAGGGTAAAAATTATCAATTTATTTTGTGTGTGCTTGCACTTAGTTCCTTATATATACACAATTCTTATGTTGACTACTTGTTTAACAGTTAAAAATTTTTATAGAGATTTACATATGAAAGAAATATCAACAAGTTTTAAGGAGAATATAGTTAAAATATTGCAATTAATTTTAAAAAATAATAATAATTCATTTATTACTGAATTTACTAAAAAGTTTTTATATTAATTAAAATGTATTAACTATATTAAAAAAATTCAACTTTAAAAATTATTTTGATATAAGATTTTATTCTGTAAATACTAGTGCAGTTCTAATAATATTGTTTGCATTGGATATCTATTTCAAATCCTTAACTATATCAATAAAATGTAAAATTGAAGTATAATTTGGTGCAAATTTTCTTTGAAATAGTGGTGGATTTTCATGGGGAAAAAGTGCTTTTAAAAATAAAAATAAAACCATAATTTTATTGTGCATAAAAGTATATGTAGAACATGTAACACCCAAGAAAATGGTAGAAAATTCAAATTAATTAGTTACTTTCAAAATCTGATCCATCAGTTTCAGTTTACAAACAAATTGTACTTGCAACTACAGTCATTCTATATTTTCTATAGTCAGCTGCAGATGATGCAATGAAAGTAAATTTATCAATTGCAAAAATGATCTTTCAATGTCAACAGATGTCAGAGCATATTTGGTTTTCACTAAAACTCTAGATTTTGATTGAAGAGACTCAGAAATTAGTGTTTTGAATATCTAGATATTTACTCAGGGTATCACAGTTTCTCTAAAGCAAATCCATCCAACTGACTTTTAGTTTGTTTAAAAATCTCACACTGCTTCTCACACAAACTTCTTTACTCAAACTTAGGTTCTTGTGCAATCCAGTTTCTATTTGAATAAACAGCATAGAGTTCCTTTAATAGGGCTTGTCGTTTCAAGAGACTCTTTAGTTTTATTGCAGTCACTGAAGAGTTTTCATCTGGTTTCTCAATGAATACTCCCATGGATTACAGATTTTTGGCATAAAACAAGCCACTTGAATCCATATGCCCCGACCTGGTTATTACAGGGTATTTTGGGAATGGCAAGTAATTATTCCTTTATACAGATGTAAATTTGCCGAACATTTAATCAAAGCCTTTATCCAAAATGAAATCATTGACCCTAGAAAATTCTGTCCTAATTCCTTTACATATCCTGTTAAGGCAATGGGCAAGATAAGTGGCATGTCTCAGATTCAGATAGATCAACTTTATATTCGAGCATGCACTTAGCGGGTATGGTGCCTTTCTATTATAAGTAACCAAATTCTTTCATACAGACTGACAGTTCTGCAATTTGACACATGCTCTATTGAATGTCTGTATAACACTTGTGAAATTTGTCATTTCTAATTCTTAAACTCTTAACAGCATGGATTGTGTTAATGGACTAATGAGAATGTTTAATGTGTACCTTTTTATCGCATCTATTGTTTCACCCAAAACAAAAATAATAGGTTGTTTCCTACTATTTCCTGTATTTTTTTTAAAGTTGCTTCATATGCAGTCTGCACATAGCTATAAATCAACAACTACAAACCTGATGTGCATACATAATATGCCTACAACTACTGGATTATATCGAGCTATAATATCGCAATTATTATAAATTAATTACTAAATAATTTGTCGTTAGAGGAAAGTGTTAGGTACCATAATAATCGCAATATTAAAGCCCAATATAATACGGTAGTTGTTGGCATATTCTACACATGGCTTTTTCCTTAGTGTGTTTTGGTCAAGGATCAAGTGCTTGATATAATTTTCTAGAGTTTTTTTTTAATGCTGTGTGATTCACCTTGTTCAGAGCAATCTCTGACCATATTAAAACTGTAGCTAGTTGACACAAAAGTTCATTCTTGCATACCCTTTGCAGAATTTAATGACGACAAAATAAAACTCTTTCTTTTTTCATTTTTCTTTCTTTTCCAGTTTTAAATGTTTTGCATATTTCATATGAGGTAGTATTAATATACGGAATAAGTTAGAAATCGTTTAACTGTAGATACTGAAATTGAACTTAAAATTTAAATTACAAATAAATTTAGTTGACAATTTCAAACTTTATTAGCATTGAGCCATTAAATTAATTAAATGTTTAAGAAGGTATTTAAATATAAAAAAATATATATATTAGATAAAAATGTAATAAGTTTTATTAATAATGCATTTTTAAATAGAAATAGAAAAATGCACAAAATACATAATATAAGTGCAAAAAGGGGGGAAAATATCAAAAAATGCTCAGTGATTAAAAAAAGGGAATTAATACTCCCTCCAATTGATCATAAACTTAATAAAGAACCATCCTATAGTACTGTGAAACAGCCCCTGCACAAATAACAAAAAGGATAGACCTATTAATTTAATGTTAAAAATAGCTAGTTTAACAGAATAGATAATTAACATAATCAAAAATGATTACTATTGACATTTTCAAAGTCAAATTGTTGAAAACTTAAAAATGTAAATGAAAAATAATTTTTGATTATATTAATTATATAAATAGGTTTTATAAATGTTCTTAAAATATAATAATTATATTTTAAGAATATTTACATTTATTGTTAAAATCCTTAATTTATTTATAAATGTAAATGTTTTCTTAGTATGTATATTTATAAATATTTCTTAAAATATGATAATTGTATTTAAAATATATTTATAAACTAAAAGTTTTATAAAGTCTAAAGAAGAAATTTTTCTTTTACTTGTATCTATTAATGATTTAACAAAGAATAAATATTTTGACTACAGTAAAAGATGGTTTTATATGCTAATTTTTTAATAATGATGTGAATTTTATCCTTTTTTTATATATAATTTTTATTACTGAAAAAGTAATAATTCAAAATTTTACTCGCGTATTTCACTCTTACCAGCTGTAGATGTACAAGGAAATAAAACAGTAATATTACAAAAGTATATAATAATGTTGGAGGAAAAATTGTATTTCAAAGATTTATTTTAGATTATTGATATTTTTATGATTTTTTTCTGAATAAATAAATAAATAAATAGACACACAAAACAAAAAAAACATCAGCTGAAATTTGAAATAAGCTTTAAGTCATTACACACTGTAATCCATATAAAGATATTATTTTAAAAATTTAATAAAATTCTAAAAAATTGTAAAATAAATAGAGTTGTAAATGAAACATTTACGGTAAAATGAATTTTCATAGTTTTTACTGTACTTTACTGCTATTTTTATGTTACATTGTTGTAGAGAAATGAATTTTGATTTTATTTAGTGATCTATTAGAATTTCTGTAAAATAATTTAAATTTGATTGATTATTGATAATATAGGCATAATTTTCTTTAATAACCTCATTTTTATTTTTGAATTGACTATATTTTATTTTTAGATATGATGAAATTATTGATCTTGTCTTATTGTAATAAGAAATTGATGTATGATTGATTCTTTTGCTTAGAAAAAAAGAAGAAAATAAAAAAAGTTTTTGTTCTATGTGTGCTTTGTCTTTGGAGATTTTGTGCTTGTTTAAAATTTTTATGTATAAAAAATGTTTGTAAAGGAGTGCAGTTTTTTATTTTGCATGCTAGATAATAGTGTAACAGATACATTATTACTTTCTAGTAATTTGCTTAGTGTGGTTTTTTTTATTTTTACTATTAATATCCCTAAAGATGGATTGTAGGAGCCTGAAAGCATTAGGATAAAAAAGGATATTAACTCTGAAAAAGTAGTTTTGAGTGAATAATTTTATAAATAAATGCAAAGTCTATCTTTTAGTCTTGATGAAATTTCTCTTTTGCAATCTTCGTATGTGTGTTAATTTTTTGATTTAGGCTACTTGATTAATTTTAGATAGATATGATGGAAAACATTTAATTTTAGATATTTTAATGAATTAGTGAGTAGTCTTACCTTATTTGGTAAATGCAATGTTTGTTTCTTTTATAAGTTAAGCAGTTTTCCTGAAAAATTAGTGTAGAATTAATTAATCCAGATTTTCAAGGAAAAACAAGGTGGGGAACTGCTGATTTGGTGGAATTATTCATAAACTTTTTATGATAACTTAATTAGAATTGGTAAAGTTTTGCAGTTATGATATTAGATATTAATAACAATATTTTTATTCTATACATTGACAGTTTTTATTTATATTAGAAATTAATACTAAAAAATTATTATTGTTGATATGATTTCTAAAATATGTAAACATCAATATCATATTATTGTAATTTTATGACGAATTAACATTTTTATCATATGACAGAATTAACTGTACAAAAAATAAGTCATTCATTTGGACAGATAAATGAATAATAGCTGAAAAAATTTTTAAACAGCAGTAAAATTTGACAAAATTACACATTTTAAAAGCTTTAAAAAAAATCAAAAATTATCTTTTATGTTTTAATTTTGTTAAATTTTAAAGAAGATATAAAATTTGATTTAAAAAAAATTAAAAGATTGTTTAATGAAAGGAGCCTGGGCTGATTTATTTTTATTGAAAAAAAAACATTAAATATAACTTAAGAATATTAAAATATGTTTATGCTCATTTAATCTGAAATAAAAATAAAATTAAATATGCCAAAACTTTTTTGCTGAACATTCTGATTATTGTATCTAAAAGTAGTAATGAAAATATTTTAGGAAAGAAATTTTTATGATTATATTAATAAACAGTTTGAAGTTTTTAGTTAATATGATGATAGAAAAACTGTTGTTAATTCCTTTAATTTATAAAATAATAATAAATGTAATGAAATATTCAAGTTCAACTTATTTATTGGACTGTTAGGATTCATGGAAAGAATAGATTTATTTACAACATAAAAGATGTATATGGCTGTTAATTTTTTACAAGTGGACAACACACGATGATACAGACAAAATGCAGACTGAATCACACCTATCTTTTCATGACAATATGATAAAAGGGAAGAAAACACAACTTAACCTATAACAACAACAGCACTCAACTGTTCTGGTTGCTTCCTCCTATCTTTGAAGCACCCTTTTTATCTTGTTAGATTGGGTCAAATCTTGAAGGGAAGAATAAGCATTTTTTCTGTTTGGAGAGAGTGACTTTCAGGAAGAACTGATGAAAAGCTTGTCTCACTTCCTTCTGCTTTTCTGTTTGTTTGGGGAATATAAAGAATTCTCTTTTTAGCCAATCATCAGATTTATAAAATAGATGATTGGTCCACTTTTTTTCAATACTTAATACTATGTAGTGTAAGGTAGAGGAACCTGAGGAGTTGACCTTCCCTCTCCTCTCTAGTTTCTATCATTCATTCTCAAATTCTATATTTACACATAAACATACCATTCAGTTTTCAGCAGGGCATTCTATTCTTCTTTATCTCTACTCTGGCACAATCAAATATAAATTAATTTACATTTCATAATTATATGAAAAGGAGGATAAGGATTTAAGTTAATTTATTTGTAGCTAGGCCAATGTTGTTCACACAATGTGCATTTTATTTATCAATTAAGTGTGTATTCCATAGATTAATATTTAAATGTCAAATTGAATCAATTCTTCTGGCGTTCTACAGTATATCATAGTGTTTCATTTAATTTATGTTCTGATGTTTGAACCTAAAGATGACTGATCAATGCAACTAAAAAGTTTGCTCCATTACAATACTATGTTGGTAGAAAGGTTGTTCTATTGTAATATTACAATAGATATTTAAGCAATCCTGTAATGGACTACTTTTTAAGTTCAATATAACTTTTTATATAACATTCTTTTATAAATATAACATAAGTTTTATTTAATAGATTTATTTTATTAGGAATGAATTTGTTAAAATCTACCTGTGGCAGTTTGTACATAAAAAATGCATTAATAAAATAAGCAATGGTAAAAATAACATAATGTAACAAGTATCAACAGTGTCTGCAAATAGATTAATTAATAATGAATATAGGCTTATATGGTATAAGCCAAGGCTGCACAAACCCAGGCTTGTGGGCCACAAAGTGGCCTGGCAACGGATTTGAATTTGCCCACTCACAGTAGCAGTCGGCTGTCACCATGCGTGATGTTGTGCTACCAATAATGCCAACCGCCATGTGATTGGTTGATTGGTCAAATGCCAAATGAACTATGACTTGAGTCACTGCCACACTGCTGTTAATAATTAATCTATGCGTTTATTACACTTGTTCTATTAGTTTTGAGTTGACTTTCATGTATTAAATTAAATTGTTGTCACCAAATATTGAAAAATTATTATCTAATAAGCCCCTTCATAGGTGTCATTGATCTATTTTTTATTATGTATTATTAAAACATGTGCAACTTAAAGCTTTGTTTGATTCAAATACCTATCCATTTATAGAAGAATCGTGAGTGTAAGCAAGTATGATTCACTAGATGGCCTGCTGGCTGACATGTAATTGAAATTATAGCTTGCCTCCAAAATGAACTGGTCAGCCCTGGTATAAGCCAATGTTTATTCTTAATTCATTCGTTAGCAACAGTTACAATTATCTGAGGTAAGGCAAAATATTTTGTATAATTATGTACTGTACTCCTGGAAAATGTATTTGGTTAGTATAGAGTGGATATTACTAAAATATTGTAGAATTAATACACCAATTCTGTATCCTGCATATTGCATCTCCCTTTTCATGTTCTTCACCTTCCATTACAATGTACAGTACATCTTTATAGTATAAAACCATTACAGTAGGTTAATGTATACTGTGGTATTGCTATAAAAAAATCCAAATAGACACATAGGATCTGATTAATAATTTAGTAATTAGAGTAATTTAAGTTTAGTAATTAGAACATAGGATCAGATCCTATGTTCTAATTACTAAACTGTTATATAATAATAATAAAACAAGGAATTGTCTCACTTTCCCACTCACCAGACATTCCCTGACCAACGACAGTGTTATACAATTGCAGGTGCAAAGGTTGATTGGTGCAGATCTGTAGTAGTAAAGAGGCTTTGTTTAAAGCCTGTTTACTACTACAGATTAGAATGTTAGTTGTCACTTCTGATATTCTTATTATGCCATGTTTATTTTAATGTGATTCCTAAAAACATGGTTACATACAATCTATCCACAGTAAGTTTTCTAAGTAATTTGTTTTTATATTGTACACGTAAACTTTAAGATTTTTATGTCTTTTTACCTGAAGAAGACAATATGTCAAAATGTATTTGTACATAATGGATATGAACCTTTGAATAAAAAAGTGTGAAATAGATTCATTCCTCTTTGTGTTTTAGCTAGTCCATGGTTAATTTGATTAAAATGTATACATTTCTTGATTCTGATAAATAAATGATAGTTTAATTTAATAAATACTATATTTTACTTCAAACTACAGACCTAATGAAATTATTATTATTAAAATTGATATAATTTCTTTGTTTACTATAATAACTAGCAGAAAAGATGATGAGAATTAATGTGTGTATAATGTTTATGCTTTTTAATTAAAATAAAATTTATTATTTTTAGTCTTATCTACAATGGTAAGAATAAGAAAGCTTATACAGTAGAAACTTGATTTAACATTTTTCAAAGAACAAGTAGAAAAAATGCTTTAGATTACAAAATATATAAAACATAAATATTTTTAAAAAGCATGCCAGAATGTACAAATACATGTGTATATGCATCCAGAATGGATGAAATGAAACAAAACACATATGTTACCAGTATAAACACTTCTGTGAAAGCCTTTATTTCATACAATATAATATACAACAATCAGCACCTGTAGATATTTTACACAAAAATAATGAACTGTTATGCTGTCTTTTGAAAGTAATTAAGGATGTTTGTTTGTTTCCTGTCTGAAAATTTTATTTGATACTTGAAAATTCATCTTTATCTAGACTGCAGAATCTATAGTGAACTGATGTGATATTGCTTTACTCTGCTTTCTATACCAGTCTAAGAGTCTAACAAGGCTCCAAAACTATAAAATATGGTGTACTTTTCTATCATGAGACGATGAAACAATCGTAATAATTCATTGGACTTTTATAACTGAACTGATCATGCAAACAATACAATACATTTCTTTTTTCAAAACACATTATTAGAAATGAAAATAAATTCATTTGGGAATGGAGTTTACAAAATGCATTTAGCATCTTTCAAAATTGAAAGATGCTAAATGTAATAATATTGATATTGTGGTTTATGAAGATTTGAAGGAAAGAGCGAAGAAGTACATTAAATGTTAAAATACATTAAATTGAGTTTCTACTGTATTTTCATAAGTAAATTTTAAAAATAGAATGACCTTGAATAGATGATCATACCTACAAGAGATGAAATAGTCAGTTATTTTGATAAATATAAACAAAAATTTTCTTGAAAAATTTTATAGTTTGTGTATATGTTACTGTGAAAGACCGATATCTGGTAAATGTCAACGTTCACACAGTCATTTCGTGTATGTACTGTACAAAATATTTGCTAAATATCATTATTTCTCACTTACACTGGCAAATGTTGACATTTGTCATACACTGATGGTGAATGTTGAATAAAAATATTTTTATTATATTAAGACAAAAATGCAACTTTTTAATTTGTCAAAATAGGAGAAAGCTTAAGTAACAGCACATGTAAATAAACTGTTGAACCTAACACAAACAGTACATTCTAAATTAAAGAAAATAATACAATAATAAACTTACACATAATCTATGTGATTAACGTTACTTTGAATTGTGGCACTTTGAATTGTGCAAGAGTCCCTTGCTTTTACAAGTTCATTTATTCGTGGAACACTTCTTTTTGCAATGACAGCATGTATAGTCTTGCCCTCCATTTTTTGAATTAGCTGCAGCTGCTTCTCTCAGCGATATTTCTTGAGAAGAAATCTCATCTATGGAAAGTAACTTTTCTTTACAAATTATGAACTGATTACAGGTATAAATCTGCTTAAGGGTACCATTTTTGTTTGGTGATTTATAAAAGTCAGTCTTCTATTCCAATAACAACCACCAACATATTTCAGATATGTGTAAGGCCACAGTCGACTTGTATTTGTACAGTATCACCAATTTGAGCAGAAGGAAACAGCAAAGAATTTGGTGACAGACTATCACCTCTCTGTCAACATTGGCTTCTCGGGTGTCGTTTTGAACCCACCAAAGCTTATCTGTTCTTGTCGCCAAACACCGGCGATTGTTCGAATGTATAATAATATAACTAAATATTTGGTCTTTCACCAATGTATTTTGTATGTGTCAACATTCACTGAAAAATATTGACATTCTCTAATTTTGGTCTTTCATAGTAACATATATATTCCATAAGGATGCAAATAGGAAATACTCCAACTATCTACAATTAACCAGTAACCGGTGCGAAAATTCTTTAAAATTGGCGAACGATTTTCGATTTCCCTCCTGGGATCTTCTTCAGGCTTACTTTATTTTAGCTTTCGTTGTAACCGGATTCTTTAATTCGAATGTTTTTGAAAAATAAAATTGGTAAAAAAATGGCACGTTCCATATTTTTCAAAAACATTTGAATTAAAGAATCCGGTTACATCGAAAGCTAAAATAAAGTAAGCCTGAAGAAGATCCCAGGAGGGGAATCGAAAACGTTCGCCGATTTTAAAGAATTTTTGCACCGGTTACTGGTTAAGCAAATAGGAAAAAAGGATTCATTGTTTGTATAGTCTTAAATTTTCAAAATTATTGTGTGTTGTTATTCAGTTTTGGGAATTTGAATTAATTAATGTTGATAAGATTGTTGCATATTTACATTTGTCTTTANTATGAAGATTTAAAGGAAAGGGCAAAGAAGTACATTAAATGTGAAAATACATTAAATTGAGTTCTACTGTATTTTTATAAGTAAATTTTAAAAATAAAATGACCTTGAACAGATGATTATACCTACAAGAGATGAAATAGTCAGTTATTTTTATAAATATAAACAAAAATTTTCTTGAAAAATTTTATAGTTTGTGTATATGTTACTGTGAAAGACCGATATCTGGTGAATGTCAACATTCACACAGTCATTTTGTGTATGTACAAAATATTTGCTAAATATCATTATTTCTCACTTACACTGGCAAATGTTGACATTCGGCATGCACTGATGGTGAATGTTGAATAAAAATATTTTTATTATGTTAAGACAAAAATGCAACTTTTTAATTTGTCAAAACAGGAGAAAGCTTAAGTAACAGGACATGTAAATAAACTGTTAAACTTAACACAAACAGTACATTCTAAATTATTAAAGAAAATAAAACAATAATAAACTTACACATAATCTATGTGATTAACATTATACAATGAATTCTGGATTTTCAATCCTCCTTGGTTTCCATTTACCCTTGTAATTTGGATTATCAATAAGGGGTGCTCTCCATTTTCCCTTGTAATTTGGATTATCTATCATGGGTGGTTTCCACTCCTCCATCTTTGAAGATAAACATCCTTATAGAATGACACCTGTGGGAGCAGTCGGTTTTGAATTGTGGTCAATGACAGATAACATTATACAATCTTATTTATTGCTTTAAAGTGTTATGGCACTTTGAATTGAGCAAGAGTCCCTTGCTTTTACAACTGCATTTATTTGTGGAACACTTCTTTTTGCAATGACAGCATGTATAGCCTTGCCCTCCACTTTTCAAATTAGCTGCAGCTGCTTCTCTCAGCGATATTTCTTGAGAAGAAATCTCATCTATGGAAAGTAATTTTTCTTTACAAATTACAAACTGATTACAAGTATAAATCTGCTTAAGGGTACCATTTTTGTTTGCTAATTTATAAAAGTCAGAGTCTTCTATTCTAACAACAACCGCCAACACATTTCAGGTATCTGTACGGCCACAGTTGACTTGTATTTGTACAGTATCACCAATTTGACCAGAAGGAAACGGTAAAGAATTTGGTTACAGACTGTCACCTCTCTGTCAACATCGGCTTCTAGGGTGTCGTTTTGACCTTCACCAAAGCTTATCTGTTCTTGTCGCCATACACCGGCAATTGTTCGAATGTATAATAATATAACCAAATATTTGGTCTTTCACCAATGTATTTTGTATGTGTCAACATTCACTGGAGAATATTGACATTCTCTAATTTCGGTTTTTCACAGTAACATATATATTCCATAAGAAAATTATTGTGTGTTGTACACATTAGTCCAGGATTATTATAGTTATTTTGAAAATTTAAGATTATACAAACAATGAGTCCTTTTTTCATATTTGCATCCTTTTTAATTCCAATCCAGGAACCATAAACAGCAGGCGGCTTGAAGTAAAACTTCTAAAACAGACAAATACTATCAAAAAATTCACAATTAAAAATGATCTTGACATTGATCCTTTTTTGTAGGCTACGACATCTACAAACATTAAAAACTAAATTCTTTACGACAGCATCCATGTTATATAATCACATTTAAGCTGAGAGTCCTCTGGCTGATTTTCGGGCAACTCAGAAATTATTTACATAATTGTACACATTAGACTAGGATTATTATATTGATAGTTATTTTGTTTATGGTTCCTGGATTGGAATTAAAAAGGATGCAAATAGGAAAAAAGGACTCATTGTTTGTATACTCTTAAATTTTCAAAATTATTGTGTGTTGTTATTCAGTTTCAGGAATTTGAATTAATTAATGTTGATAAGATTGTTGCATATTTACATTTGTCTTTATACTAAATATTATTATTACCATTACATTATTATATTTTATAAAAGAACTAACTAGTAAAATTATTGATACTTGTTTTAGGAGTGTAAAATATAATGTAATTTTTATTATTCAAAATTTATTTGAAAGATGATAATGTTTTAAGTGTTAATACTTGCATTTTAGGAATTCTATGAATATTATCATCATCAATGTAATTAATCTTTTACTTACTGTTAATTTTTTAATTTTAAATATGTTACCAACTATAACATTTGTATACTTTGAAGTTTGAAGCGATGTATATGTGGTTCCGCGAACAGGAATACATAAAAGAAATTCATTACAGTAAAGTCTATAACACAAATCAATTTTATTCGCCTTGAATAAGTTCAAATAATAATGATCCCAACTCGCAGTAATTAAGTGTATACAACAATCAAATGTTTCTTTATATGATCAAGTTGACCAAGACGTGACAATATTAGCACCAGGACTTATAACTATGACTTAACCTAAATATAAACTAAGAAGGAGAAAAAGAATAGATAGTAAAAATAGGAAAAAGGGAAGAAAGAAGCACCCAGTGATTTTTAGTCACTTGTCTCAGGTGGACCACAGTTAACCAATATTTGGTTGATTCCTGCACTCTGTATTGTTCTTCTCTATGGTACCAGTCCACCTTCCTTTGAAGTTTCCTTATAATTGCTTCACTCTGGATTCTTTGATGAGAAAATATTAGCTTTTGGAAAAATCTTCTTTGATCTTCACTCTTTATGTTACAAGTCAGGAGCACTACAGAAGCTGACTCAACTCTAACAGATTAGGTTCTCTCACTCTTTTTCGTAAATCTTCGTCACTTCTGATCTCTCCACCCATAAACAAGAGCACAACTCTATGATGCTTCCTCTCTCGTCAAGATCTTGACCAAAACTGAAGCCTTTTTGCTCTTTTGAATCCCCTGGGTTTCATTACCTCCTTTGTCTTACTATGTCTGTTCTGAGAATCGGTGATCCCACCCAAGGGGAAAAGGATTAAGAAAGAAAGTTCTAGAATAGTGAAGACAAAGAACAAAGAAAACATTAAGCCTAAAATATAAAATACAGTCGATCCCCCTATAATGTGGTAGATATGTTCCACTTTATAAGAATTTCGCATTGTAGGAATCCTTAAATACATGAGCCAATCACAGTCCAGCACATGTGCAGTTTACGGACTATGGCTGTTTGAAAGGTTTTCTTTCATAAAATTAATCGATTCTAGACTAATTTGACTCAGCATTACCAAAACACATATAATTTTTTGGGAATAATCCATATAAACTATGCTATAAACAAAAAATTGTAGGATTACTTACTGAGTGTGCACCGTTCGACGACACCATTGCTTAAGCTTGTTTTCATCACGGAGCAGCGCACCAAATGGCGGGCGCATTGATAAGTTATTTTTCTGCAAAAAATTTGTTGAACTTTGGAGACATCATTAATAGAAATAATTTTTATGGCCGTTGAATAAGAAATGTTTTTTCACAAGAAATGTATAAAATTACAGTACTGTATTAGACTTACAGTACCTAATTTAGGCCTATATACTGTACAAACAATAGTAAACTCAACTTACCTGCCTAAACTCTCTGTAGCATGTAAGTAGTTCGGCTGCTC
>NW_019386320.1:0-2188 GCF_000671375.1 Centruroides sculpturatus | reverse complement strand
TAAAAATTCTTTTAGCATTAAAAAACACTTACAGGTACATTAAATATATGATTATGTCAGAAATAATATAACTTTATATCATTATCTTGTAAAATGTAGTAAGTTGAATTATTCCTGTTCTCTATGTAAACAGATGTTAGATGCCAAATTTTAGAATTTAATAATAATATAATTTACAGTTATTCATAATTTTTCTTAAATTTACATATAAAGTATCACTTGTGATGTATGATAAACTATTATGTTAAGAAATAAACACATGCATTTCACATTTTTAATAATGTTGGAAGTAAATTACAGGGTGTCTGAAAAGTTACTGTGCAGTGGAAAAAGGTTTAAGTAAAATTTAAATAAAAGTGAAGATTTAAATACATGAGAGCTTGCTGACTAGAGGGAGGATTGTTAGTCCCACATCAGGATGGATAAGAGTGTTTCTTGTATGTGGGTGATGGTGGAATCCCATATATGAGGCACTTTTACAAAAAAAAAAGGCCCATTTATTTGAAATAAAGGATTATTTTAAAGAGTAGATCTTTCCACAAATGGCAGATTGTCAAAAAGTTTGTTAAAGTTGATGTTCCAGTTCTCAAAGGAAGTTTTAAAGGCAGCCTTGGAACAGTGGTGAGGTGACACTTGGCGGATGGACACACAAGACCAGGTGTCTGTTAAATGAAGATAAAGAAACATTGGGAGGATTAGAGCAATGTCAATGTCACTTCTGGAGAAGAGTAACACGGGTTTAATTCGATAGTATAATAAGAGAAATATGTTTCTGTTGTTGCTCTACCTTTGTGCGCTGTGTCTTAGAAGTCCAGGGATTATATAAGATTCCTCCCCAAATCTATTCCCCTAATTGGTTCTGACTTCTTTACACCATTCCTGATTAGTCCCTTCCCCTGTTTCCAGGTGAAATAGGATTAGTTTGGGTCCCGAGAAAAAGTCTATCTGAGACATTACGCAACACCATCTATAGACTGTGATCAAGAGAAGTCGATGGAACTAAGAAAACTCATAATTTAACGCATTATTCCTTTTTTATCCTTGCCATTTTAGAATGCTGACAATCTGTTGTGATGTTTCCTTTTTTCATCAAACTTCTTTTTCTCCCTGATTCAATTTAACCTCAATTATGGTATACAAGTGTTAGTGTCAAAGTTTGAACTCAATGGCTTGACACCTATCAGTAACTTAACACGCATCTGAGTTACACTTAGAACTCACTCATTTACTTTTGCATCGTGTTTATTTTTATTACAAATTCTTGTTCAATTGTTTTAACATTTCTATAAAATTAATAATGGATTCGGTCTTAGTCTGGAACCTCACATACAACATTGCAATTTTTTCTATAGCAAATGCTGGAAATGTCCTCCAGAAGCCTGAAGATGTGTCTTCACACAAAACTGCCTATTCAAACACATTCTGGAGAGTGACAGGAGTGATCTGTACAATTTGTTNGAATATCATTCATTGATGATTATTAATTCAAGAGCTTCTGTTTAAACTATAGTACATGTTATTAATTCACACTAAACCAAATAATTTACATTCTTCATTCAATTAAATAAATTAATAATGACCATTTCCATGGTAACATAATTTTCAATGTAACAACACAATGGATTTGGTCTTACTAGTTAGTCTGGAACCTCACATACAACATTGCAACATTTTCTATAGCAAATGCTGGAAATGTCCTCCAGAAGCCTGAAGATGTGTCTTCACACAAAACTGCCTATTCAAACACATTCTGGAGAGTGACAGGAGTGATCTGTACAATTTGTTGGATAATTGCTGTCTTCAGCTACTCCAGAGTGTGCAAATTATTCTTGTACACCCCAGACATAAAAATCTGGTGAGTGAGGTCTGAAAACTTACAAGTATGATCTGCAATCAGTACAATTATGCAATTTTTCACTGCATGATAACTTTCTGGACTCCCAATATTAAAGTCAGGAATAGCTATTAATAAATATATCAATTTTAGTTTATTGAATTAAGTACTAGTGTTTTTCTTTAGAATACAGAGTTAAAAGTGAAAATAAAAACATTTAAAATTGAATTAAATGCTGTGTGAATAGTGAATTTTATTTTATTCATGATACGGAATTGAATCAAAACAAACAGAATTAACTTTTAATATTATTACGATGAAACAAAAAATAAATTTAAAATTTTACCATTTAAT
>NW_019386319.1:52980-63376 GCF_000671375.1 Centruroides sculpturatus | reverse complement strand
TCTCCATTCGTGCACTATGGGGGTTGCGTCTCGATAGCTATAAGGGTACGGGAGATATGGGGCTGAAAGTGGTTGAAAGTGGTTTTCTATTTCGAAATTATGTTCGAATTTGTTCGAATTTGAATTCGAACATAAAATTCGAATATTGGTTCGATTATAAAACTATTGTAAACGTTTCAGAAACGTTGAAAAGAGTTCGTTTGACTAAACGTAAACAGGAGACGTTCAGAATTAGAATCGAATCTAGGTCTGTAATTAGTCTGGAAACGGAGAACCTAATTGTTGCATTCTGTGAAAACGGGTAAGATTGGCTATAATGTAATTATCCTAATCTTCACTATCGTTACTTTGACAAACTCCCGATTGAAAACAAAAGTAATGTAGTTATGTGAAATCGTAGAAAGTTTTCCATACAAATAATAATTACTAATAATATTTTGTTAAATATACAAAAATATTTTTCTGGCATGGTAAATACTAGTTTTGTGTTGTATTCCAAAGACCCGTGGCAAGTTTTCCATCAAATATCTTTATTAGTTGAGTCGATACGGTACATTGTTTTGTACTTGTTTCGGGCTTTGCCCCTCTTCAATCAACTTTGGTTACACTTTGTATAATTTATAATCTTGCAAAACCTGCTTTAATCCTTTTATGGATAAACCAGTATACATTACAATTTAAAAAGTTCCATATACATTCCCGTTCGGATAAACTTTGACACAATACAACGATAATAAATGTTTGAGTTATTTCCGCCCGCTTTTGCCATTCCTCCTTTGGCGTTTGCGCTGGTATCTTTAGTGTTGCCACGTATGAAGTTCGCCACCTTGTGGTCTGATTTTTTCCAAATTTTTAGAAATTATTTTTTGAAAAGATTGCAGTTCACAGAGAAACTTTTTTATTTATAGTAAATTGAGCCAGTTTTCGTTTATTTTAGGACTTTATTCTATTGTATTCTAGGTCCGTTATGTGTTGTTTCAATCTAGTTTTTACTTTTCTTTTTCTTTCTCCTATGTAATGTTTCTTGTTTGCGCAAGTAGACAGAATTTTATATACTATACTACACATTGGGCTTCAATCTGTATTTGCTGGTTTTACTTCTGGTTTGAGGTTAACAGTCTGGTCTCCAGTTTTTGATATGATGGTGCTAATTTGTAGTTTATTCTTTCTATTTTTGTACTGATTTGTTCATATAGGCCTTTAATATACGGGAACTTAATATATTTTGTTTTAGTTGCTTGTTTATTTTTATTTTTACATAGGTTTCTTGGNTTGATATGATGGTGCTAATTTGTAGTTTATTCTTTCTATTTTTGTACTGATTTGTTCATATAGGCCTTTAATATACGGGAACTTAATATATTTTGTTTTAGTTGCTTGTTTATTTTTATTTTTACATAGGTTTCTTGAATCATCAAGTCTGATTTCCCATTGTTTCGGCAATCTTTGCGGTATTTACTACGCCAGAATTATAAAACAGGACACGGTTTTAAAAAACAAATCAACAAATCTACGGAAACTAGAAACGGCAAGACTCATCAAACAAAAATTCAAAAAGTCAACACCAAGATTACGGACATGAAAAGAAAATACAAGGTGAAATAGAAAATCTTTCGTACACTCGAAGTACCTAAAAACGCACCTCAATGAACGAACACTCCTTAGAACACTATCTTTACCAAATCAATCGTTAAAGCTATATCTACGAGAGAAAGAAATTCTATCAACTGTAAAATTTTCAGAGCAGCGATACAATACAAAAATATAAAAATTAGAAGATTAAAACAAACCGTGAAAAAGTATAAAACAAAAACTAAGATAGAATTGTTACAAAATATTAAAGAACAAATAAAATACAATCACCAATGTGAAGAGAACAAATATAAAAAATTTCAATACCTAACTAAAATAGAACTCACAAGTTGGAAAGAAGCTCTTATACTAAAGAAAACAGGAATAAACATACCAGTAAGCATCAAGGAAATACCGTATAGAGTATTAGATTTCAATGGCCCCAATAAATGGGACGTTTTAAATATATTAACAAATTTAGACAAATTGTGTAATGATCTACCTAAAACAGAATCATCTTTGACGAAAATTAAACTAAGTAATAAAATTAAAGCATATATAACTAAAAAAAGAAACAAAATAATAATAAAAGAACCTGGCTATCTTCAATATAAGACCCAAATCCAAGAGCTGAATAACTTCCTAAGAGATAATAGATTAGAAATTATTAAAGCTCACAAATCAATAGTTAACCAAGAATGGACAAGAAACAAAAAGCAAGAAATTGTAAAGAATAATAATTTTAAAAAGCTATTTATAAATCCTATAGACGTAATATACATAGAACTTAAAAAAAGAGTTAATAAACTCGAAAAACTTAATAAGATTACTAAAACAGAAAAATGGTTCATACTAAACGAAAATAACCGTATACCAAAACTAAATATAAAACTTAAAATGCACAAGACAGGAGAAAAAGTAAGACCAATAATAGGTTTTAAATATTCAACGTTATATAATCTGGAAAAATTCCTAAAACAAAAGCTTAAAAAAATACCACAACTCACACCTTGCAATTAAAAACGCAGACGAACTCATAAAAGAACTAAACAAAATTAATATAGAAGAAAAGTATAGAATAGCCAGCCTCGACATAGTTGATAAGTACCCATCAATAACTTGGTATCTAATAAAAGAAAACTTTAATAACCTAGACTTCAACAAAGAAATAATAGACTTAATAGAATTTACATACAGAAGTAACTATTTCGAAACCAATGGAGAATACTATACTCAGACAGATGGGATAAGTATGGGATCAGTGATCGGCCCAAAACTTGTTGAATTAATTATGATAGACATAGATAATATAATATGTAATATACCAGGAATAAAATTCTACAAAAGATACGTTGACGACATCTTAATAATATATGACGAAACAGAAATTAATATAGAAGATATTGACAAGCAGACAAATAGTATACACAAAGTAATGAAATTTAAAATAGAGACCGAAGATATAACAAGACAAAACATTAACTACCTAGATATTACAATAACAAGATCAAAACAACATCTCGAATATAGAACATTCAAGAAAGCGAGCTCTAACAAAGTAACAATAAGGTATCAATCAAAAATTCCATCATATGTTAAGTATAATATATATATAAAATGTAATACGACAAAATCATAAACCGGACAAGCCAAGAAGCATATATAAAACGAAGACCTAATGGAATTAAGGAAGAAGTTTCTTCTACTGTGTTTCCCCGAAAATAAAGCTTAGTTCACACTGAGCGCGATTCGCTAGCGAAAGCGAAAAACAGAGCGAATAACACGTCAGACATGACGTCGTTTCCGGCGAATTTTACCATTTCGCGAATCGCTTCGAAGTTCGGAACTGTCGAGCTTTTTCGCTAGCGAAAAAGTTTCGCCACCAATCAGATTCCCTCTAGTTGTCACGTGGTTCTTGTTGTTTTCAACATGGCGACACAAGCTTCTTCTCGGTGTAAAGTAAATATAGAACAACTTTTAGAAGAAATGGAAGATGCTCCATTTTTATATACAAAAATGGATCGGAGATACAAAGACGTCGATTTGAAGGAAAATCGGTGGAAGTTGATTGCGGAGCGTGTTAATTTGACAGGTGAGTAAAGTTTCTTTGTACTTGTAGTTAAGCCTACCATAAACTATTCGGTATAAAATGAACAATCAAATTTGAAGCACGTGCATTTGTATATTATTTCTTATTAATAACCTAAATCATTTATTTAAATAAGATTATTTGGGTTTTAAACATATAAAATTTGCTGTTATTTAACTTAGCAAAGTTAGCAAACTTTGCTAAGTTATGATATGAGAAAAATATCATAACTTGAATATTAACCAAAGAGTTTAAGCAATATTTTGATAGCGATACATTTAAATATCAAAACATTCTAAAAATATTTAACACGTGATAGTTACTAACAACAAATATGATTGTGAAACATTGAGGGGTGGTTTTTTGTAATTATTAAATGTAAATTAAATTAATCAGCTGCAGTCCCCAAGAATACATTTATAAAAACCTTTTAAGTAGAATTTAAGACAAATTTAACAACAAGTTTACAAACCTAGCATACATAAATCATTAAAAACAAAAAATACCCATACAAAGTACAGAATGGCAAAATACCACTGTATATTGAATGAATGTCTTGTAAGAGTTTAATTGTATTTTATTAAGAAACAATGCTGTTAATTTTAATTGATTATTATTTATAAATATTTTAACATGGAATTTTGTTTTTCTGTTATTATTTTGAAGTTGAAGAAGTAAAGAAGAAATGGAAGAATCTTGTAGATACCTACAGGAAAGAAAAAAAAACTATAGATGAAAAAACAAGAAGTGGTGCTGGTGTGGATGACCTCCACAATTGTAAGTGGAAATGGTTTCCTCAAATGCACCTACTAATGAATATAGTCAATGGACAGGATGAACAATTTTCACAGTATGTAACAGAAATATATTATTAAATATTATAATGAATAATGATACAAGACAATAAAAAGTCATAGTTTAAAACAAATTTTTTTAAAGTTGAAAAATAATCTACATAAAACTTCACTTATATATTTTTTCTTTATTTTAATAGAACTTGTAGCAATATTTCATTAAATGATGGCCTACAAAGTGAAGATTTGGAAGAGATGTGTCCTGTCCAGGTGTCTTATCCAGGAAGTCCAAATTTTCAAAGTCTTTCAATGTAATATATTGTTTTGTTCTATCCAAAAGTTAATATATGGTTTATATGTTGTTAGTAAATTAATCATTCCTTATCTCAAGTTATTTAATAATAATGTTAAGTGCCCTACATACATCAAATATTTTTCCTTTAGTTTATGCCTGTATTCTTAAGTCTACATTTATGTTTTAATTTTATTATTTGTAGTTTAATTTTTTCATCTACTATGTATAGCCTATATATATATATTTCAGTTTCATTTATATATTTATAATTTTTAGGGATATTTCAAAAGATATACCATGCACATCATCATCATCATCTACAGCAGAATTCTCAACATTACCAAAGCGTAGAAAAAAAAGTAAGGAACAAGATGATGTGCACAATTTAATCCAAATGACAGAGACAATGGTAAATCGTCAACAAAAAGAAGATGAACTATACCATTATTGTGTCAGTTTAGCTGACAGATTAAGAAATCTTAGTCCACAAAAGCGAGCAGAGGCTCGTTTTAAGATAAAGGAAATTATGTATAACATTACAAAAGAACATTCATAAATNGCGTGGATAAAGTTGTTTTTTAATTAAAAGAGAGATTTTTCTCTTTACATATATATAAGAATTTTGTTGAAAAAATTAAAATAAATACAGTATGACATTTTGGAGGACCATCTATCGACATAAATCTAATTTAAGCCTCCCGCCATCATCTGATTGGTTAAAAAAATTAATATTCCTAATTGGCTCACGTCAGAAAAAAGTAGGCGTGACTTCTGTAAATTACACTATCGCGAGTGCTCCAATGTGACCCGGAAAAGTGAGTCTCGTCATCAATCTAACGGTCCTTGTCTGACTACTTTTTCTGAGATCAAAAAGCCTTTATTTAAATCTTAAATAGAAAAAATACAAATAATTAAATAGGTAACAATAAGATCGATACCGAGACATGGGCTTGGTTTGCCAACTTGGGTGCTACAAGTGGTAATAAGTAGAGCAAGATCCGAGTTAACATGGGCTCAGTGCCAGCCAAAGATATATACAGAGTAAGGTGTTATTCGCGGTTATATACATGGGCTCTGTTGCCTGCCAGGTAAGAAACAAAGTTTGCGCGGACATGGGCACGTATGCCAGCTGGATTACGCGACAGAGTGAGTTCTGTTGTTGGTCGATGGGAGTAGAGCTGATCTTCGTTGTTGTCGCTGACGGTGGTCTTCGATGTGCTGCCTGTAGATGTCGGCACTCCACCTGATCGCATCGCTCACCATCAGTTTTGTCATAAGCCTCGAGTAGCTACGTTTTATCCCCAGTCGTTGTAATGTAGCTTCGTTTGAGTGGTCGTAGCCACCCAAGGCTCCGATGATAAACGCACTTATGTGCGTATCATATCCTTGTTGTTTGAAGTGACGGGCCAGCGAGTCATACTTCCGGAGTTTCTCTTCTCTGGCTAATGGGAATGCCGTAGGACCATTTTCAAATGGGGTAGTGACATCCACGATTGTCGCAGATTTGGATTGCTCGTGGATGACTACCAAATCTGGTCGACAGTTGTCGGAGAAGCCCGGTACACATTGATTGACAAGGATTTTTGCGTCGCCGGGTCTGAAGGCTGCGACAAGTCTGTCGAGGATGGCATTGTGGCGGCGGGTGACAAGATGGAGATTCGGCGGGCAATGACACAAAACGTGGGCTAGTGTTTCACGAGTGTGCCCACAACGCCTACACTGTTTGGTATCATTACCATAGCGTTTGTGGCCTCGGAGTGCCACAACGCTCATACGGGCCCGGTGAATGAAGTACCAGTCGGCGAAGCTGGTGTACTTCCCATTATTGAGAAAGTGATTGCTTGCTGCACTGGTGGTGGTGACTCCATGTGCTTTCCCCTGGTCAGGTTTCGTGAGAAGGTGCTTTAAGAAGTGCTGTTTCATCAGACCGCACAGTATTCTTTGGCAATCTCTAGCTTGGATGGTGGTGGTTCCAGCAGAGATGGTGGGCAGGTTATCAGGCCCAACGGTCCATGTGATGTCTATGCGCCTCTTGAGCCGTCTGGTAGCCATCCGCAACCTGGTCCACATGGAGGTAATGTCGCTGCTTGGTAAGCCAAACACGCCCTCCATGGAGCCGTCGAGGTAGTGACAGAGGTCATCGGGGTTGGGGGACCTCCCGATGCGTTTCTTGACAACCTCGCAGAGAGTGTCAGTGGCGATTTTACTGATGTTGGGGTCTCTAGATTTAAAGAGGTACATCGCGTGGGCGATCTGAGCGATGTCCGCAAGTTGGTTGGTAGGGGTGACGTTCGTTCCTCCCTGCATGTAGGGGAGGTGGACAATCTCAGGGCTGGCACGTTGGGGTAGGCCGAGCCACTTTTTGACGCATCTTATAGTGGTTCTATCTATTTTGGTAAGCATGCCCTTAGGAGTGGTGCCAGTAGTAAGGGCGAAAGTAAGTTTTGGCATGATGAAAGTGTTGAGGGCATCCACTTTCTGCCAAGGCGCCAGCTTGGACGAGTGTAGTTTTACGATGGATTGAAGGATGCCCTCAATTGTGGCCTTCTCCGTGCCGCACCTACTGAATCCAGTCGGTACGCCGAGATGGCGGTATGCGTCATTGTCTCTTAGTACTGGTAACCTCTGATGTTTGATGGAAAAGGAGTCGTTACCAGTGGAGTGCGATTTGCCCCGAACTGAGAGAGTCCCACACTTTTTGTGGTTGAAATGGATACTGGCCCAGTCAGTCCAGTCGACAATGGTATTTAATTGACTGGAGGCCGCTTTTAGATCTGCTGACGAGCGCAATGTCGTCAGCGTAGGCCAGAACATCGATGGAATGATGGTTAAGGAGGTACCCTTTGTTGAGGCTTTGGATTTTGCAGATGGCGGGCTCTAGTGCAAGTATGAATAGTAACGGACTGATGGGGCACCCCTGCTTCACCCCGGATTGTAACTGGATATAGTCCGTAAACCCTGTGTTGGTCCGCACACGTGTAGTAGCTCCCTTGTAAAGCTGTTGTAGTGTCTCTATGGCGTCCGAGTGGAGGCCGTGCCATTTGAGGGAATTCCAAAGAGTGGTGTGAGGAATATTGCCGAAGGCGTTGGAAATATCAAGCCAGGCAATGAAACAGTCTTGCCTGGTCCTTCTGGCATTTTGAATTGCGGACTGCAGCACAAAGTTATGTTCGAGGCAACCTTGGTAATTTAAAAAGCCCTTCTGGGACGGCGAGAGGCGATCGTTGACTGAGCACCAGCACAGAAGCCTGTCAGCAAGGCACGCCGTGTATAGTTTGCCGAGTGTATTTGACAGGCAAATGGGGTGCCAGTTGTTGAGATTGTTCATTACAGTAAAACGTAGTAATTTATAGTAAAACGGTCTTCTCTAATATTCGTAGTAGTTTGTAAAGTTTGAATTTCAATTTAATAAGTGTTATTTAGTTCGGAAACATTAAAAATACATCATCAAGTAGGAGAATAACATAAAACTTTATTTTTCACTACAATACAATTTACAAAATCTAAAGTTCGTATATTGTAATATTACGAAATAACTAGATCAAAACAAACAAAGTCAACTAATTTACTTAAATCCAGTTCATTATACAACTGTCCATTCGCTCTCATCATAGTTTCATCTAATTACACCTAAAATATAAAAAAAAATATAACAAATTAATTTGCTAATAAAAGGACTACTTGCTTATTGAACTTTGTATCCTTCTTTCACTTTGTTTTACGTAAAATAGCACTAAATCGGTAGGCATGTGTAAATAACACGCTTATAAACACTAAAAAAACATAAATGTTTTTCGAAATTAGGTCTAAATAATTATATGCACAAGTAAATTAGTAAGCATATAATACATACCTTCATTTATATCAGAGGATTATATCCAAAAATCAGTTCTCGCTAATTGTTGAAAATAAATTATTTTTCAACTTTTCTTTCTATAAAATAGCATATTCTGAAACAAGTTCTAAATTCACAGTGAACTTTTCACCTTTTATCCATTAAAAACAATGCAAAAAATATTCATTCACGTAACAAAAATTTATACCAGTGAACTTCGAAAGATAACGAGAAGTTGCAAACAATAAACCGCACTGTACAAAATCTGGCGCGAACTGATGCCTCTGGGATAAGCTGAGAAGACTGTGTGAGATCTCTAGGGGTTTTAGTTCAAAACCCCACTTCTGCTACACCAACTTGTGAGCCACCGGAAGGGCAGAGGAGTCCTCTCCTTCCGTCTCTAGTCGGTGACCTACTTTCTTGTTAGGGATGGGAGTAACGTTCGGTTACGCGTTACGCGAGTGGAGGAGAGTAGGATGGGCCGACGATAAGGCGTGGTCAAAGTCAAGTAAAGACACCATTTTTCTAAACTAACAATAAAACAAACGTTCTAACACGGTACGTCTCATTCGCGTATGAGAGAGAGAGTTTACAATACTAAGCGTTCATACCTCTTAGCATACCCTAATGGGATATTTTCCCGTAATGTCATCCTTTATGGATTCTGGGCGGTGACACAAGTATAGGTCGGCGACGAAAGTGTAGGGCTGCGATGGAGAAGGCGATGTTGACTTCGATGTTCGGCGAATCCCTCGAGAAGGGGAAGATTTGGCCCGTCTTCGTCGTTGTCCGTTTGATTGGCGACTCCCCTGAGAGGGGAATGAGGATGGCTTTTATACATTTTGTGGTGGGAAAATTCGTCAGGTGACTAATTGTTTTCGCAGGTGTGGGGAAAACCCATTCGCTGCAGAAACCGCACTATCGCGGTTTCTGCACGCTAGTCACGTGACCATTCATTTTTGAAGAGATGCGACAACTGCAAACGTGCGATTTTAATAAAAAATTTCAATAATTCGCGTTATATTTGAGTTTTCCCTCGATTTTAGCTATGATTCGCTCTTTTGTAGGTCGATTGACTTTGTTTAAGCCAATAAGTGTTTTGTTACCACCCCTGGGCCATAAATATTTCGGTAAATACATCCCCTACCATTTACAGTAAATCTTTGAAGTTAACTAGACAGTTGGTTGAAAACAATCAAAGGAAAACTCTAAAGTTTTATTGGGTATCTTCTGTCTTTGTTGAGATTACTGTAACTAATCACAGACTTGTGAAAGGAAAAATTGCCGCGAAAAGTCCCGCCTCCAACCTTCAAAGTAAAATGTCAACAATCACAATAAATTCGCTTTTTAAATAGTTTTTTAGATCTAATTAACTAATTTAACGTTTTAAAACATTAAATTAGCTAATTCCACAATATTTAATCGTATAAATATGTTTTTAAAACTCCCCTCGATGTGGGATCCTGTCCGTGGTGAGGGGACCTCCCAGAGATGGTTTAGATACTCTTCTTCACCATCCCTGGGATCTGAACGCCCACCCACGTGTTTGCCGTGCGTGGTGTCCCGTATGCCGGAAAGGGGGATCTTGGTAGTTGAGGGGCAACATAACGTCCCCAACACACTGCTTTGGCCCCTGCTTCGGATAAACGGGAGGCTTAAATCAGGCTCCGTTTGAGTCAATCGGCTGGTCGTTGAGTCATTCTTGACCTCGGCTTGGAATCAACTGATCAATGCAGACCGGGTGGACACGTCAGACAAGATGTGCTCTTCTTGACTGCATTGTGAGGGTATAGCTCCTGGGAAACCCTGGT
>NW_019386319.1:28628-51371 GCF_000671375.1 Centruroides sculpturatus | reverse complement strand
AAAAAATATATATATATTTTATATAAATTTTCAATATGGATATAAAACGAGATCTCGGAATTAAAGGTCTTATTTAATTTAAAATATAACTATAAACATATAAGTTTTAAATATCAATTTTATGTTTAAATCCACTTTTGAACTATTTTTTACGGATTTCCTTATTTAATTTCTTATATCTAATCGTAAAAATTATTCTCTGAATCAATGGATCAAAATATTTTAAACTTATGTTGGTGGCAAAAAATAAATTTTAAACAAAGTAGAACTATATTAGAGACACGTATGCTTGCTTGCTTATCGATATAAAATCACAAATTTGTTTTATTTCAATCGATTAATAGTAAATATCGTGTAATAAACTCAAAATTCCATACCTTAATGTGACTTCTAAACGTTCTCTCGGAGATATGGCCTTACGAAAATTCGTGTCTTTTTTACGTATCAATGGCCCTACTCTACAGAGCAATTCGTCGAATAATTCTTTGGTCATTCTAAAAAACCTAAAACGTGTTATAATAAATTTTTTGTTAGTCATATATTTTGTTACTAAAGAGAATAAAAATTAGTATAAACAGTCCTACCTAAAAAAATTCTCTTTGTCATTTAGTCTCATCTCTCGCACCAAATTAGCATGGTAACCATGTAATTCTCGGTCTTTTAAAATATCTTTCACCCAACATCGCTTTCTTTTTTTAGTATCTTTTTCTCTCAATAAATAAACAAACGTGGTTAACAACAAGATATCGGAAGCAGCCATTTTGTTTTTCGAGATGACGTTTCACTTGCTTGCAAATGATTGGCTGCTTAAAATTCGCAATCCGCTTTTCGCTTTTGGTTGTAGGGTCAATTTCGCTAAGCGAATAAAAATTGCTTTTCGCTTTTCGCATTCGCTTTCGCTATTCGCCCAGTGTGAACTAAGCTTAAGTGTTTTGTTACCACCCCTGGGCCATAAATATTTCGGTAAATACATCCCCTACCATTTACAGTAAATCTTCGAAGTTAACTAGACAGTTGGTTGAAAACAATCAAAGGAAAACTCTAAAGTTTTATTGGGTATCTTCTGTCTTTGTTGAGATTACTGTAACTAATCACAGACTTGTGAAAGGAAAAATTGCCGCGAAAAGTCCCGCCTCCAACCTTCAAAGTAAAATGTAAACAATCACAATAAATTCGCTTTTTAAATAGTTTTTTAGCTCTAATTAACTAATTTAACGTTTTAAAACATTAAATTAGCTAATTCGACAATATTTAATCGTATAAATATGTTTTTAAAACTATCTAGCAACAAATATTCCCGGGAAACTCCACCTCTCTATAGTAAGTCGGTGGAAGACGTTCTTGCTGTTAATTGGCTTTAAAATTTTTGTTTCTACGCTATATTCATTATTTTAGAGCATAATTATACTAGTTTTCATGTTATTTGACTCTACTTAGACAAGAAAATTTTTTATCAAAAGCTTCCAGCTGAAAAATTTTCCGGGAAACTGATTACTTCCGGATATTGCGTAATCGCAGGAAAAAATTAAATAATCATTTATTATAGGGTATTATTACATAAAACGCTGAAAAAATTTGTAAAAAATGTCAAATATTCACTCTTATAAATTTCTAATTTGACCTGGATACCAGGTCAAATTAGAAATAATAGCACAATTAATTCTGTTCAATGAATTTTTTACTGAGCAGTATGCCTAATCACCATAAACAGAGGGAATGTCGTTAAAAAAGTCTATGTAATAAAATAATCCAAAACACAAGTAAATCTTTAGTAGAAAAAAATGACAATTAATTATAAGCACTGTTAGAGGGATGTCAGCTTATTCGTCCCATCTTTGATATAATTTGTTTTTTCTGTATTTACACTCCATTTACATAAAAATTATTGTATTGTGCTGTTTATATTTAATATCTTATCTTTGTTTCCGTTTACTAAATTGAATTTTACAGTAAAATACACGGAAACTCTAAATAATAAAAGCCAAACACAAATTACATAGCTTAATTTTTACAATATAAACTTAAAATGGATAAAAGCATTATTAAATAATTATTATTTAACAATTATAATTAATTTGTACACACATTAAATTTTAAACATATTTCTCCATATTAGTGTTAGCTTTCGGTCAGGTAATCGTTCTATATTTAGATTTAACTTGGCTGAGATTTGTGCAGTGTCCTTTCATATCTAATTTGCATATTTGTGATATTAAATTACTAATCTTTATTAAACAGATCTAAACATTTTATATTATTTGAATATGACTGGATTAATGAAAATGTATATAACATTTTTAGTGTTTAGCAGGGAAGTTTCAACGTCACATCACATTACAGTTGTGAAATTCGGGGTTTATATAATGTAATAAAAGCATTTAATCCTTTAAATTTTTAATAAATTCCTTTAACTAAAGGAAGTTGCACCTGCAGAAACGAAATTTGAGGTGCATGAGAAACTTGTAAATCTTTCTATTTAACTATAAACATTCTCACGATCAATCCGTGAATAGTTTACAAGTATCGACGAAATTCGTCATAGTGTTGTCATTTTAACACCAACTTTAATCAGGTTGAAAACGTTAGTTTTTCAATTATATTTCTCAAATACAAATTAAGGTGTTTTATTTTCTGTGTTTACTTGCTGAGCACTTTTAATGTTATTGATAATATAAACATTTTGTTTCTTTATACATTACCTTCTATTACAGCTGCAAACTTTAACACATGGAGCATGTGACAAAATATTATTATATCGATTATTACTTTTATTATATGTTTTTACTATAATTAGATTACTGATATTATCCAGCATTCCAGATTATGAAGTGTTGGATTAATTGACTTTTACTGTATTATATTTTTACTTATTTAATAGAAACCTAAAATTAAACAAATCTGCAGTATATGCAGTAAAGAATTTACATATCCATCGCAGTTGAACACTCATATGCGAACACATTCACACGGTACATATAAATGTAGATTCTGTGACAGAGTGTACAAACGGGAAGATACTCTAGAGAGACATAGCAAAAACGAACATAAAGTTCAAATGGTAGGTAATATTGTTATATAATGAAAATATATTAAATTTTATTAATCACTTTATGTAATTTTATTAATCTTTGTAGGAAAACGAAACAAATGTAAGTAAAATACTTTAAAAGTTTAAAAATATAACATTTAATTCAATACTTAATTCATTTTTATAATATATTTGTAATTTTCTAGCAGGAAGAAATACAAGAAAACGTTAACGTAAGTATCAAACTTAGTCAAAATAATATGAAATTTAATTCAATACTTAATTCATTTTTATAATATATTTGTAATTTTCTAGCAGGAAGATATTCAAGAAAATGTTAACGTAAGTATCAAACTTAGTCAAAATAATATGATATTTAATTCAATACTTAATTCATTTTTATAATATATTTGTAATTTTCTAGCAGGAAGAAATACAAGAAAACGTTAACGTAAGTATCAAACTTAGTCAAAATAATATGAAATTTAATTCAATACTTAATTCATTTTTATAATATATTTGTAATTTTCCTGCAGAAATTACAAGATAACATGAATGTAAGTATCAAACTTAGTGAAAATAATATGATATTTAATTCAATACTTTATTCATTTTTATAATATATTTGTAATTTTCCTGCAGAATATACAAGAAAGTGTAATTTTCGTGGAGAAAATTCAAGAACGTATAATTTTCGTTCAGCAATTACAAGAAAACATGAATGTAAGTATCGAACTTAGTGAAAATAATATATTTAATTCAATACTTCACTCATTTTTATAATATATTTGTAATTTTTTGCAGGAAATGCTTATTAAAGATATTGAAGTAAGTAGTAGTGTTTTAAAGTGGAAAAATATAACATTTCATTAAATCCTTTATTAATTTTTCTTTCAGAATAACACAAAAAGCTTGGGATTATCAGCAGTAATTTTCATCGTTCAGTTTTTTATTTTATTTATTCAGTTGAAGTATATTTAGTACATTAATGTATTAAATATAGTTCTTTAAAAACAAATGTTTTATTTATAAAAATAAATGTTTGTGAATCGTTCATTTTAACGATTTATAGTTTAAAAATTTTAAGCAGTAAAGTTTGGTTTAAAGTAAATAAAAAATGTTTAAAAAAATTATTTTATAAAAACGCAACTGACAAGATTCTTCAATAATTATTTGTTCAAATTCTCTTATTATTGATATTTTCAATTAAGCAACAATTCTTGAACGTTCATTGGAATCCAAAGATAATTTTACTCGAAAAATGGAAGGAAATTTAATGAATTCACGATTTTTGAATAAAATTATATAAAAAATATAAAAAAAGGAAGATTTTACTGAATGTTAAACATTAATAACATTCATTAAAATTGCTTATCACTTTTACTATTTTACGCTTGGTTTCTGTAAATAAGTGCAGATTTATTGATTACTATTTGTGAAATTCTTTACATTACCCGATATGATTTTATCGGGTAATGTAAAAGATGTTTCGTTTGTTAATTTTATAAATTTAATCGCTTTAACTATCGAAATATAGAAATAATAATATAGAAACTTTTGGTGATTTACATTAGATAAAATTTCATTCGAATGACACGCAAACGTGTGTTGTTTCAAATGGTATTTCCGTTTAAAGCTCTTTTTACAGCCATTGTGATTGCACTTGAACGGTCTTTCATCCGAATGTATTTTCAAATGACGTGACAAAGTAATGCAATTTGTGCGGAAAAAGCTTTTTGGATAAGAGTTTATTTAAAAAGCTTTTTCCGCACAAATTGCATTTAAACGGCCTTTCGCCCGTATGAGTTCGCATGTGTTTTATCAAATCGCATTTACGAAGATGCTTATTGTCGCAGGTCGGGCATTGATGTTTTCTATCCTTTTAAAATAATTCGTTGAACAAAAATTAATAATTACTGAAAAACTTAAATAAAAACTATTCACGATAATATAAATTATTGTTATACATTATAATATTCTGTTAAAATTTTCATAATATGCATTCGATCTTCGATATAAAATTAAAATTAAAATTTCGTGTTATTTCTTGAATTTTTTAATAAAACAGTTTGGGAAATTAAAAATGTATTATACGGACGGAATGAAAGATTTCACTTACCATTATAATTGTGCTTATTTTAATTTAATTATTAATAAATTTAGTTGTTTAATTGAAAGTCGAAATTTTGAGGACAAAATTGTTATATTTTGATAATATTGAGCATGCTTAATTGTGCGTGTCTCTGAACCTAAAAATAATTGAAAAGAGAACGACATACAAACTTGTCTATAACGGAAATGATTTGTTTGGGTGTTTGTTCTGTATATATAATGTTAGTGTGTGTGGGGTGTCACGATTTTCTTCGCCATATTCGAATCTTATAACTGTATTTCCTTTTGTCGATAATTTCTGAATTTCGCAGTGAGTTTTGCTGTTAGAGACATTGATGCTATTAAATTTTGGTGGTTGAAAGGAAAAGGAAATGTCATATTTTGGGTCACGTGTGAAATCAAATTTAATCTTAAAAGACCTTCTGGTAAGCATTTCTTCTCCGCGTAAGATAACGTACTTAGAGAATTCAATGGGGGAACCACTGCGGTACCAACTTCCCCAGGACATTACTTTGCGCGCAAACTAATTTGTACTAACAAGCGCCGGGTGTGTGTACGCCGACATCGAAGTGACTTGATATGGCACACGAAGAAGAAGAAATTGTATTTAAATGGTCGGTAGTATTTTTTGCAAGTTACTAATAAAAGATTTTTTCTTGCAAGTTTAATTAATTTAAAAGTATTTAGAAGCAGTTGCTTTTTATATAATACGTTGTTTGTCGATGTTATTCTGGTGTAAGTGTAAAGCGACGGTAGAACTGTAAGAAAGTTTATGTAATGTTCTGGGAAGATTGTTCTGTTTGATTTCAAGTCTGGTTCAAAATGAACTCTAAAGCTGTATTCCATTCGGTAGTGTCGTATTTTAATTTACTTTACTTTCATTTATATTCATATCTATCCGTCGGCAATGCCAATCAGGAGTGACACTACTATAATTATTGGCTGTATGTCAATCTCGTGCAAACGGTCGCGTACGAGATCGGTCATGTTCAGAAATGAAAAATGGACTCGTGAGACAGCGCGCCGGAAATAACACACTCCAGTGCGGTAACAACGATTTATTTGGTAACAATTAATAAGAGTGTGACATAAATGGAAAAGTCTATTCTACAAGCGCGTGGAACAGAGATACAGCATTTTCAACTTCAGATGTTTGTCGGTAAATACAGAGCGAAGATGGTCGATGAACACTAACACATCCTGAATAAAAAAAATTAGAGTTGTTATGCTGCATCTTGAATCTAAAAGTTTTTAAAAGTAATATTCACAATGAAATTCGATCAATTGTTCTTTAGTTAATTGAGAGCATGTAAAATCCTGTGGAAATTCCGGGAACTGGAGAAGATCCGCTGAATAAGCAATAACAAATTCGGACAGACGAACTTTTCGTCGTGATTCATTTCGGTTCATTCCTTTGCTACTCTAATGCCCACGTCGGGTAACGGTGATAGTTGCTCCACTATGCGATTTTGCCTCAGTTTCGCTCGATGAGTAGGTTTTTGGAATCTGTGTCACTCACGAAAAAAGTAATGTCCGTGGGAAAAGATTATGAAGTTCCTTTAACTGTACCCATGACATGGAACGTTTGTCTTTTATTGTTTATGATGAAATAAAAATCGTTAAATGGAATTTATGCTAATTATGTAATTTGCATTAGCTCGAGTTCTCACAAATATATATATACACACATATATAGATGAGAAAATTTGTATGTTTGTCTGTTCGTTCGCTAAAAACTTCTAAGCAGTTCGATCAATTGTTACGAAACTCGGCAGTTCTGTTCATACTCTTCCGAATTAGATAATGTCGGAAATCTAACTCCAAAATATCCATTGAATTTCTGTAAATCAATCAGTTTTTGAAGTAAATTCGATTTGCTGATTTGTACGTAAGGTTATCTATTGGAAGGAATATTTAGGATAAGAATAAACTAAATAAAATTCTTATAAAAAATATATAATCTTATATAAATATAGATTATTTTCTTAAACTATAATACTATACTTACTATACTTATTATAGGTTACAACGTGTAATTCTTTTTCTACAGAATGGCACCAAAATTTTGTCTGTTAGGTGAAAATATTCTTGAATTTCTTCACTAAAAGGCATTACTTGTGTAACCCATATAAGTATAAAAAATATAATTTTTTTATCACTAACATTTTCTTCTTTCAAATTACTTTTTTGAATGAACTCTCACCTCAAGCTTTTATTTAAAACAGTTTATTTTGACTGAGCATGCACAAAATAACAATTTGAAGATTATAATACATGCTCGAAAAACTGTTCAATTAGATAAAGTAATACATCGATTTTCGTCGATAATCCGTCCGAAAAAAATCGGCGAAATCCGAAACCGACATAACCGAGGCAATTATTTCCATATAAATCAATGTAAATCTAATTAATTCGTTCTATTCACTCCAAAATACAATATCAAAAACACATTTCATAGAGAATGAGTATAGTGTTTAATAGCAACAACAATAAGAAATAATTATAAAAGACTAATATGATGGCCTCCGAGACAAAATTGCTATCTAACTGTTTTTGATTCATTCAAATTAATAGTAGCTGTTCGACATCTTCAATTGTATGCGTGGTATTAGTGTATCACCACATTTTTTAAAATTCTAGCAAAATCGATGCCATCTATCAGTTGAAACATATAATACTGTACATTGTAAACGAGAATACTTGGATTTGAACAGTAGGCTTATTCGAGTTTACTCATGGAGGCCTTGAAAGATCAATATTCATTGTTCTTGAAAGTGCTTTGTAATTCTTTATAATTTTTATACTCATTGCAAAAATAAAGTAAAAAATTTTTCATTTAACATTAAAAAATGTTTATGTATATTCTGGAATGTACATTTTCGCTTTGCAAGAAAACACATTGACATAAAAGTACGAACAAAATTTAGATAATTAAGTCCACAATGTTTAACATACAATATTTAATAGAGAAAAACCCAGCAATCAAATCGTGTTGACATGATGCCACATTAATGTTTGCCATTTTAACCGGTCTTCAACAATCACCATTGTCTAACTGTAAGACAGACATTATTAATCTATGTGGACAACGCATGAAATTGTCACGAAGCACAATTACCACAAAAACAGGCATGTTATAGTGAATTTATTCAAACTAATATAACAGACGATGATGTTGAAATAGTGTGGAAAAATTAAATATTACATATTTGGGAAAATATTCAGATTTGTGTGTGAGAAGAGACGGTCTGATATATTCTAGAATTTCATAAACGTTTGCATTAAAACATATAAAACTGGTACTATAATCTGGAACCAACAGTAGGATTAGCATGGTATGCCATGTTGAAAACAGAAGTTAGTTTACTATTAAGCGATAACGATGTGATCAGGAGCGGAATCAGAGATGAAATCTTGCAACATAAAATATACTCCAAAGCAAATAATAAATATATGAAAGATTAGGACGTAACAGTACAATCAAATTATTTAATATATTTAGATGCTAATAATTTATACGAATGCGTAATGAGTCAATGTTTATGTGTGGAGAATTTAAATGGACTGATACAAAAATAGGCTCGCGTCTAAAAGTTAAGCAAACCAAGTTAAAAAAGTGAATAAAAAGAAAATATTCCAAATGAGGATGAAACAAATGACACTAGCGTGATCATGAATGATCAATATATAAATTACATGTAAACAAAAAAATAGGATTTTGGGCAGCAAAAAAGTCCATTGGGAGAGGTCTGTCAGTTAGGAATATGATCATTTTTACTGGAAAATCGTCGATTTATGCTATGAATATTGTGACCGAAGGGTCGGCACCTCTTTGGTGCCCGGTCAGGATTGACACCACCGTGTTTAGAGGAACACGGAAGCCGAGACGGCGATTTCGTCGTCCGTCGCGCGAGCGGTCCCGTACGCGAACAGTCGGATTCGACAGGTCAGAGTTAACATAGGGAAGAGACTCGAACTACCCTTAACAATCAACAAAGGGTTTATTAAAAATTTAAATGGAATAAAGTGTGGTCGCGGAGAGAGAGAGTTTACATACGATTCGCGTGGCGATAAATACCTGACAGGTTATCTTATGGATCGAGGTCTTCAAACCGCTGTTGACGATGTCACTTCCAAGTTCTGGGTTACGGAAATATCCAAATAGGCACTTAAGTTCGTTGTTACGGTATAATCCAAATAGGCACTTAAGTTCGTTGTTACGGAATAATCCAAATAGGAGGTATTGAACGGGTCTGGTGGATGCTTCTTTTAGAGGAACGGCAGCGACTGTGTCGAAAACCTCCGATTGTCGCTATTTTCATTTGACAGTTTAGCAATAATAGGTCAGAAGGTTATGTGAAAGCGTCTTTTCGCGACTGAGAACTGGCTGAGTAATTAACTCCCAGGTGTGAAATTTGATACTTTCTAGATAAACTTATTATTGTTCACGAGTTAGGTCAGGCGGTAGGTTAATAAACACGGCTGAATCTCACATCATCCCGGCCTTTCCAAAATCGTGCTTGTTCTGAGTGAGCAAGAACGATTTTTTTTTCGTTACAATATGGAGAAATACTTTCTCTCTTTCTTTCAGAGATAATGTTACATAGTATAAAAAGGTTACATAAAATATAAATAAGATAAGTATTTAAAATTGATTACATATAAGCACATGTGGTGATTTATTTACGATCCGGTTAATTTACAGTTAGTTTATTTACTCTCTCTCTCTGTGTTGTTTGCTTCCGCGGTTAAATAAAAACCACAACAATGTCAAAGGTAGAGGAGTAAATATAAATGTTTATTTGATAAAGTGGTATACAAAGATACATATTGATGTAAATTAATATTGATCTTTAACAATCTTAAACAAGGATAATAATAAGCTACAAAATTGAATAACATAATGGTGTGGTTAAGCCACAGAAGGATAACGCCTAAGATTGAGAATTAGATGGGTGATTTGAGTGAAAAGGGGATTGAGTGGATGGAACTGATGGCGAAGAAGGAACTATCGGTAGTCGAGAAGCATGAGGAATTACCTCAATGGTATCAGATTGAGATAAATGACGATTGATATTGTGAAAGGCTGGTTGCATGTGGGCAGGGCAGGTATAGTTGATTGGTAAAATAAGCGTGATAGGAAGAGCTTGTGGCCGATGTTGTAATAACCGGGCGAATTGTATGGCTGTTCGAAGCGCTCCGGGGTCAACTTCGAGAGAGGTGTTGGCTTCCGAGGGAAGGGATTGGGATGGAGTGGGTGAGGGTGAATTCCACCATTCAGTGTCTTCCGCCATCTGGAAGAGGTGAAAGATTAAGAATAAATTTAAAGTTGTGATGGGAGCCAAAAAAGTGAATGATGTCAGAGGGGAGTTCGAGGGATGGTATAGAGACAGGAGAAGGAGGAGTAGATTCTCCGTAGATTTCGTGGACTAGAGAGGTCCAACGAAAGGCATGATCCCCTCTCTTGAATTTGATATTATAAATATATTTTGTGTCAGTCGTGGGTTTGGTTAGGAGGTAGATTTTTATAATGAAAGAAGGTGTATTCGAGGTTGTTTTGGAAACCTTGACTAGAAATATTTGGGAATAGCATTCTAACATAGCGGCCCAGGTACCGCCAGTTATCTGAGTGTCTACTCCACCAAAGAAGATTGTATTTTGGGTGAGTTTAGGTATTTGTGGATGTACCGTTAAAAGATGGTTAGGAAGATGTGATCGGGCCCCTTCCCAGGTACAGGGAGATGTGTGGAAAGGACAAGGAATAGGTCGGAAGAGACATATTTCTTCATGCGGTTGACGATCTGCCTCACGGAGTACTTCGGGACATCCGAAGGGAAGAAAAGAACAGGGAGCTTGCATAGTGCGGAGAATTTGTTCAACGATTAAACTGCGTATGTGACCTAAAGGTTCTCTGCACGTATGGCAATTTGTTATGCGTGATCTACAGTCGGAACATACTATATGCCCGTTTGTGCATTGGTAGACGGGTGTTTGAGCTTGACTATAACAGATTGGACACATCAGTAAGTTTGCCAAGGTGGGATCCATCTTATTTATCCACAAGGAGGTGTCTGTAAAGAATAAAGGAAGGATATGCACTAAATGGATATGAATTAGACAAGCGTTATATAAAAAGGGATAACTAAAGAAATATATACCCAAAGTAGATATGAGGTTGGATTGTTAGCTTGTAGCCTGGTTACATTAGGATGGGTGTACGGGTACCCGAAGGTGGAGGGGTAGAGGACCCATTAGTGGGTTCCCGTGGAACTAACTCTATTGTTGGGCGGAGGCGACGCGGTCGAGGCCGGGGAGTTCGGCGGTATTTGTAAATGATGAAGAGGAGACTTCCCAGTCCTACACTAAGGATAACGGATGCTACGATGATGATGGTGTTGGAAGGTGGGAAGGTAGAAGGATGGATATGGTTCGGATTGGTGGAAAGAAGTTGTTCTAGATCCAGTTCCATTTTATTTAAGGATGTGTCGGCTCTTAATATATCAGCATCAGTTGACTTTCCCGAGGGTTTTGTTGGATTTAAATGTTGCTTCAGATGAGTTTGGATAAGGGTTAATTCTGTTTCGTTGAGGATGTTTTGAATAGAAGGGATGATGAAATGCCGCACATTCTCAAGTTGAATCGTTGTTTTTCGTTGAAAGTGGGCTGTTAGAATAATCCCAGGGAGATATCCCACACACAGTTCAGGAAGTTTTAAAATACCCGTATTGTTTATCTTGGTGATTATGACGGGAGTTTCCTTTTGGCTAGAAGATGGACATTTAATAGTCAAACTCATTGGAGTAGGGATAGAATAGGTCCATGTTCCATGGTTATCAATTCGTCGGAAGATAGGTGAGTAAGACATGATTAGTCGTCGGGGACATAAGTGATTGATTGATTGTTCGTTTCCGAGATATAAAGAGTATTCGCAGCTTTGTCTTGGTGATTGCCAAATAGGAACATTGGGCGAACATATGGCAATAGGAGTGGTTTGACATTTTGTTAAATCGAAATAGGTCAATAATATATATGATTGTCGGTTCCTCGATAAGGCAATGATAGGATATGAATTGTTATAATAAACGAATGATTTTATAGTTGGATAATACACAGGTAGTCGTATAATCTCATATATGTCGAAGTATCCCGTAGGAGTGATAAGAGGTATTTTTGCAAAAATGCGAAGTAATTTTGGGAGCGCTAGGGCGGTAATGGATGTCCACTGATAATATTTGAACATAGTTTCCAATCGTGGAGGTTCTAAGAAAGAATATCCTTCGGGTAAATGAAGTTGTATTTCTTTGAGAGTGTTTAATAATACCTCTTTCGGCAGGAAATAGGTGCTAAGTCGACCTTGTTCCAAGGTCTCGATTGCGTTTCTGATTTCAAGTACTGTGGTTCGGAATTCTCGGATAGAGAATTCTACAGCACGAACTGCTGACTCAAACGCTAAATGATATTGTTGTTGTACTAATGTTTCTTCTATAAGCGTTTGTTTTCTTATTAAGGAATAAATATGCTGTCGGTTTGTCTTTGCAATTCGGAGTGTATCGTTAAGTAAAGTTGCCTGCGACCGAAGAAGGTGAATAAATTCTTCATTTGTCTCCGATAATTGAGATATTTTTTCATTGAGAATTGTGATATCTTCCGAAGTGGCGGTTCCAAATAAGTATTTTAAAACTTTACCTCCGGCATCTATCAAGCCGCGTTTTCCTCTCGTGGAGTTGTTGAGTGTGACTAGGGTTTTTAGTTCAGTATATTCAGATTGATATTCTTCCAGCGTATCCTTTAAGAGGGTGAGTTCATTTGCAGATAGAGTCCATCGCGGCGCAAAAAGGTTTTCTTGCTCGGGATTCCGTAGTTGTCGTTGTATTAAAGTAATTAAGAGTTGAATGTGTCGTTTCAAAAGATGTACTTGTTCGTCATATCTATCAAAAGAGATGTCCGAAATGAGAATCCAATAATTCGTAGTCATAAAGAAGTTTCCCTGGTGCACAAAGACTACACCCTTATGCATGTTATAAGTTTTTTTTCCCGGTTCTTCTTCTTGAAAAGCATAAATTGTTGAGAGAAGGAGGAAGAGTCGTATGATCATGGTTGATCAGATGTAGAACTCTGAATAAAGGAAGGAGGAGGAATTAGATGGGAAGTCATGTAAGCAAATCGTCTAGATTATTATATTAAAATTAGATATTACGGGAATTTTATGATTATAGTTAAAGTTCTCTCTCTCCTTCTGTTTTTTTTTTGTTTTTGTTTTTTTTCTTTTTGCCTAGAGTTGTGTCCCTCGTTTAGTTAATTTTGGTTGAGTATTATTTCCCTCGGTAGGCAGGCTGGCCTTCCGTTTAGGAATTCGACTTCGTCGAGGAGTGGGAAGGATCCAAGGTCGTTCCTCCACCGGTCCCTGACTTCTCAATGCATAAGGAGGTGGGGGAGTTACTTTGGGTTCAGTTGCTAATTCTATGGATTCTTCTTCTGCCGTTGATTCTTCCTCTACTCCTTGTTCAAATTCTGCTTGTTGTTGTATTTCTGTAAGAATAATTTCATCCCAGGGATCGATGGGGATTGAGGTAGACTGTGGTACGGTTTTTTGTTTGGGAATTGGTTGTAGCTCTGAATTATTTGAATTATCTGTTTCTTCAAGTTCTTGTTGGGCAAAGGCGTGTTTTAATCGATTGGCATGTACTTGGAGGGTTTTTTTCGTTTTGATATTTTTAATTATAAAAGTGACTGGACTCAGTGCAGTTATAATTCGAAAAGGACCGGACCACCTTGGTGCCAATTTTCTCTTTAAACCTGGAGATAAACTGACCTCATTAAGGAAAACTCGGTCACCCACCTGATAGGTGGATGATTTATAAGTGCGACGGTGTTGTTGTTGGCGTTCTTTAGCAGCTTGTTCTGCGTGTTGGTGTGCTAGTTGATGGGCATTAGCCATTCGAAGGCGTAGCTCCGAGGCAAAGTTTTCTTCGACATCGTACCTAGTTCGTGTAGGATGAGTAACAAGGTCAAAGGGATAAGTAGGATCTCTTCCATATAATAAGAAAAATGGGCTGTCGTTTGTGGAGGCATGCACTGTGGTATTATATGCAAATAATGCATTGGGGATCCATTCATCCCAATCTCTTTGATCCTTGGCAACATAGTGCGATATAATATCGATGAGAGTTTTGTTAAATCTTTCAACTAAACCGTTACATGCNCTATCCTTTTAAAATAATTCGTTGAACAAAAATTAATAATTACTGAAAAACTTAAATAAAAACTATTCACGATAATATAAATTATTGTTATACATTATAATATTCTGTTAAAATTTTCATAATATGCATTCGATCTTCGATATAAAATTAAAATTAAAATTTCGTGTTATTTCTTGAATTTTTTAATAAAACAGTTTGGGAAATTAAAAATGTATTATACGGACGGAATGAAAGATTTCACTTACCATTATAATTGTGCTTATTTTAATTTAATTATTAATAAATTTAGTTGTTTAATTGAAAGTCGAAATTTTGAGGACAAAATTGTTATATTTTGATAATATTGAGCATGCTTAATTGTGCGTGTCTCTGAACCTAAAAATAATTGAAAAGAGAACGACATACAAACTTGTCTATAACGGAAATGATTTGTTTGGGTGTTTGTTCTGTATATATAATGTTAGTGTGTGTGGGGTGTCACGATTTTCTTCGCCATATTCGAATCTTATAACTGTATTTCCTTTTGTCGATAATTTCTGAATTTCGCAGTGAGTTTTGCTGTTAGAGACATTGATGCTATTAAATTTTGGTGGTTGAAAGGAAAAGGAAATGTCATATTTTGGGTCACGTGTGAAATCAAATTTAATCTTAAAAGACCTTCTGGTAAGCATTTCTTCTCCGCGTAAGATAACGTACTTAGAGAATTCAATGGGGGAACCACTGCGGTACCAACTTCCCCAGGACATTACTTTGCGCGCAAACTAATTTGTACTAACAAGCGCCGGGTGTGTGTACGCCGACATCGAAGTGACTTGATATGGCACACGAAGAAGAAGAAATTGTATTTAAATGGTCGGTAGTATTTTTTGCAAGTTACTAATAAAAGATTTTTTCTTGCAAGTTTAATTAATTTAAAAGTATTTAGAAGCAGTTGCTTTTTATATAATACGTTGTTTGTCGATGTTATTCTGGTGTAAGTGTAAAGCGACGGTAGAACTGTAAGAAAGTTTATGTAATGTTCTGGGAAGATTGTTCTGTTTGATTTCAAGTCTGGTTCAAAATGAACTCTAAAGCTGTATTCCATTCGGTAGTGTCGTATTTTAATTTACTTTACTTTCATTTATATTCATATCTATCCGTCGGCAATGCCAATCAGGAGTGACACTACTATAATTATTGGCTGTATGTCAATCTCGTGCAAACGGTCGCGTACGAGATCGGTCATGTTCAGAAATGAAAAATGGACTCGTGAGACAGCGCGCCGGAAATAACACACTCCAGTGCGGTAACAACGATTTATTTGGTAACAATTAATAAGAGTGTGACATAAATGGAAAAGTCTATTCTACAAGCGCGTGGAACAGAGATACAGCATTTTCAACTTCAGATGTTTGTCGGTAAATACAGAGCGAAGATGGTCGATGAACACTAACACATCCTGAATAAAAAAAATTAGAGTTGTTATGCTGCATCTTGAATCTAAAAGTTTTTAAAAGTAATATTCACAATGAAATTCGATCAATTGTTCTTTAGTTAATTGAGAGCATGTAAAATCCTGTGGAAATTCCGGGAACTGGAGAAGATCCGCTGAATAAGCAATAACAAATTCGGACAGACGAACTTTTCGTCGTGATTCATTTCGGTTCATTCCTTTGCTACTCTAATGCCCACGTCGGGTAACGGTGATAGTTGCTCCACTATGCGATTTTGCCTCAGTTTCGCTCGATGAGTAGGTTTTTGGAATCTGTGTCACTCACGAAAAAAGTAATGTCCGTGGGAAAAGATTATGAAGTTCCTTTAACTGTACCCATGACATGGAACGTTTGTCTTTTATTGTTTATGATGAAATAAAAATCGTTAAATGGAATTTATGCTAATTATGTAATTTGCATTAGCTCGAGTTCTCACAAATATATATATACACACATATATAGATGAGAAAATTTGTATGTTTGTCTGTTCGTTCGCTAAAAACTTCTAAGCAGTTCGATCAATTGTTACGAAACTCGGCAGTTCTGTTCATACTCTTCCGAATTAGATAATGTCGGAAATCTAACTCCAAAATATCCATTGAATTTCTGTAAATCAATCAGTTTTTGAAGTAAATTCGATTTGCTGATTTGTACGTAAGGTTATCTATTGGAAGGAATATTTAGGATAAGAATAAACTAAATAAAATTCTTATAAAAAATATATAATCTTATATAAATATAGATTATTTTCTTAAACTATAATACTATACTTACTATACTTATTATAGGTTACAACGTGTAATTCTTTTTCTACAGAATGGCACCAAAATTTTGTCTGTTAGGTGAAAATATTCTTGAATTTCTTCACTAAAAGGCATTACTTGTGTAACCCATATAAGTATAAAAAATATAATTTTTTTATCACTAACATTTTCTTCTTTCAAATTACTTTTTTGAATGAACTCTCACCTCAAGCTTTTATTTAAAACAGTTTATTTTGACTGAGCATGCACAAAATAACAATTTGAAGATTATAATACATGCTCGAAAAACTGTTCAATTAGATAAAGTAATACATCGATTTTCGTCGATAATCCGTCCGAAAAAAATCGGCGAAATCCGAAACCGACATAACCGAGGCAATTATTTCCATATAAATCAATGTAAATCTAATTAATTCGTTCTATTCACTCCAAAATACAATATCAAAAACACATTTCATAGAGAATGAGTATAGTGTTTAATAGCAACAACAATAAGAAATAATTATAAAAGACTAATATGATGGCCTCCGAGACAAAATTGCTATCTAACTGTTTTTGATTCATTCAAATTAATAGTAGCTGTTCGACATCTTCAATTGTATGCGTGGTATTAGTGTATCACCACATTTTTTAAAATTCTAGCAAAATCGATGCCATCTATCAGTTGAAACATATAATACTGTACATTGTAAACGAGAATACTTGGATTTGAACAGTAGGCTTATTCGAGTTTACTCATGGAGGCCTTGAAAGATCAATATTCATTGTTCTTGAAAGTGCTTTGTAATTCTTTATAATTTTTATACTCATTGCAAAAATAAAGTAAAAAATTTTTCATTTAACATTAAAAAATGTTTATGTATATTCTGGAATGTACATTTTCGCTTTGCAAGAAAACACATTGACATAAAAGTACGAACAAAATTTAGATAATTAAGTCCACAATGTTTAACATACAATATTTAATAGAGAAAAACCCAGCAATCAAATCGTGTTGACATGATGCCACATTAATGTTTGCCATTTTAACCGGTCTTCAACAATCACCATTGTCTAACTGTAAGACAGACATTATTAATCTATGTGGACAACGCATGAAATTGTCACGAAGCACAATTACCACAAAAACAGGCATGTTATAGTGAATTTATTCAAACTAATATAACAGACGATGATGTTGAAATAGTGTGGAAAAATTAAATATTACATATTTGGGAAAATATTCAGATTTGTGTGTGAGAAGAGACGGTCTGATATATTCTAGAATTTCATAAACGTTTGCATTAAAACATATAAAACTGGTACTATAATCTGGAACCAACAGTAGGATTAGCATGGTATGCCATGTTGAAAACAGAAGTTAGTTTACTATTAAGCGATAACGATGTGATCAGGAGCGGAATCAGAGATGAAATCTTGCAACATAAAATATACTCCAAAGCAAATAATAAATATATGAAAGATTAGGACGTAACAGTACAATCAAATTATTTAATATATTTAGATGCTAATAATTTATACGAATGCGTAATGAGTCAATGTTTATGTGTGGAGAATTTAAATGGACTGATACAAAAATAGGCTCGCGTCTAAAAGTTAAGCAAACCAAGTTAAAAAAGTGAATAAAAAGAAAATATTCCAAATGAGGATGAAACAAATGACACTAGCGTGATCATGAATGATCAATATATAAATTACATGTAAACAAAAAAATAGGATTTTGGGCAGCAAAAAAGTCCATTGGGAGAGGTCTGTCAGTTAGGAATATGATCATTTTTACTGGAAAATCGTCGATTTATGCTATGAATATTGTGACCGAAGGGTCGGCACCTCTTTGGTGCCCGGTCAGGATTGACACCACCGTGTTTAGAGGAACACAGCCGAGACGGCGATTTCGTCGTCCGTCGCGCGAGCGGTCCCGTACGCGAACAGTCGGATTCGACAGGTCAGAGTTAACATAGGGAAGAGACTCGAACTACCCTTAACAATCAACAAAGGGTTTATTAAAAATTTAAATGGAATAAAGTGTGGTCGCGGAGAGAGAGAGTTTACATACGATTCGCGTGGCGATAAATACCTGACAGGTTATCTTATGGATCGAGGTTTTCCAACCGCTGTGGACGATGTCACTTCCAAGTTCTGGGTTACGTATCCAAATAGGCACTTAAGTTCGTTGTTACGGTATAATCCAAATAGGCACTTAAGTTCGTTGTTACGGTATAATCCAAATAGGCACTTAAGTTCGTTGTTACGGAATAATCCAAATAGGAGGTATTGAACGGGTCTGGTGGATGCTTCTTTTAGAGGAACGGCAGCGACTGTGTCGAAAACCCCCGATTGTCGCTATTTTCATTTGACAGTTTTGCAATAATAGGTCAGAAGGTTATGTGAAAGCGTCTTTTTGCGACTGAGAACTGGCTGAGTAATTAACTCCCAGGTGTGAAATTTGATACTTTCTATATAAACTTACTATTGTTCACAAGTTAGGTCAGGCGGTAGATTAATAAACACGGCTGAATCTCACAATATCATGATCATCTATGTGGGTTTGATATATCTCATTCATGTTCATACGCNTACTATTGTTCACAAGTTAGGTCAGGCGGTAGATTAATAAACACGGCTGAATCTCACATCATCCCGGCCTTTCCAAAATCGTGCTTGTTCTGAGTGAGCAAGAACGATTTTTTTTTCGTTACAATATGGAGAAATACTCTCTCTCTTTCTTTCAGAGATAATGTTACATAGTATAAGGTTACATAAAATATAAATAAGATAAGCATTTAAAATTGATTACATATAAGCACATGTGGCGATTTATTTACGATTCGGTTAATTTACAGTTAGTTTATTTACTCTCTCTCTCTGTGTTGTTTGCTTCCGCGGTTAAATAAACCACAACGATGTCAAAGGTAGAGGAGTAAATATAAATGTTTATTTGATAAAGTGGTATACAAAGATACATATTGATGTAAATTAATATTGATCTTTAACAATCTTAAACAAGGATAATAATAAGCTACAAAATTGAATAACATAATGGTGTGGTTAAGCCACAGAAGGATAACGCCTAAGATTGAGAATTAGATGGGTGATTTGAGTGAAAAGGGGATTGAGTGGATGGAACTGATGGCGAAGAAGGAACTATCGGTAGTCGAGAAGCATGAGGAATTACCTCAATGGTATCAGATTGAGATAAATGACGATTGATATTGTGAAAGGCTGGTTGCATGTGGGCAGGGCAGGTATAGTTGATTGGTAAAATAAGCGTGATAGGAAGAGCTTGTGGCCGATGTTGTAATAACCGGGCGAATTGTATGGCTGTTCGAAGCGCTCCGGGGTCAACTTCGAGAGAGGTGTTGGCTTCCGAGGGAAGGGATTGGGATGGAGTGGGTGAGGGTGAATTCCACCATTCAGTGTCTTCCGCCATCTGGAAGAGGTGAAAGATTAAGAATAAATTTAAAGTTGTGATGGGAGCCAAAAAAGTGAATGATGTCAGAGGGGAGTTCGAGGGATGGTATAGAGACAGGAGAAGGAGGAGTAGATTCTCCGTAGATTTCGTGGACTAGAGAGGTCCAACGAAAGGCATGATCCCCTCTCTTGAATTTGATATTATAAATATATTTTGTGTCAGTCGTGGGTTTGGTTAGGAGGTAGATTTTTATAATGAAAGAAGGTGTATTCGAGGTTGTTTTGGAAACCTTGACTAGAAATATTTGGGAATAGCATTCTAACATAGCGGCCCAGGTACCGCCAGTTATCTGAGTGTCTACTCCACCAAAGAAGATTGTATTTTGGGTGAGTTTAGGTATTTGTGGATGTACCGTTAAAAGATGGTTAGGAAGATGTGATCGGGCCCCTTCCCAGGTACAGGGAGATGTGTGGAAAGGACAAGGAATAGGTCGGAAGAGACATATTTCTTCATGCGGTTGACGATCTGCCTCACGGAGTACTTCGGGACATCCGAAGGGAAGAAAAGAACAGGGAGCTTGCATAGTGCGGAGAATTTGTTCAACGATTAAACTGCGTATGTGACCTAAAGGTTCTCTGCACGTATGGCAATTTGTTATGCGTGATCTACAGTCGGAACATACTATATGCCCGTTTGTGCATTGGTAGACGGGTGTTTGAGCTTGACTATAACAGATTGGACACATCAGTAAGTTTGCCAAGGTGGGATCCATCTTATTTATCCACAAGGAGATGTCTGTAAAGAATAAAGGAAGGATATGCACTAAATGGATATGAATTAGAAAAGCGTTATATAAAAAGGGATAACTAAAGAAATATATACCCAAAGTAGATATGAGGTTGGATTGTTAGCTTGTAGCCGGGTTACATTAGGATGGGTGTACGGGTACCCGAAGGTGGAGGGGTAGAGGACCCATTAGTGGGTTCCCGTGGAACTAACTCTATTGTTGGGCGGAGGCGACGCGGTCGAGGCCGGGGAGTTCGGCGGTATTTGTAAATGATGAAGAGGAGACTTCCCAGTCCTACACTAAGGATAACGGATGCTACGATGATGATGGTGTTGGAAGGTGGGAAGGTAGAAGGATGGATATGGTTCTGATTAGTGGAAAGAAGTTGTTCTAGATCCAGTTCCATTTTATTTAATGATGTGTCGGCTCTTAATATATCAGCATCAGTTGACTTTCCTGAGGGTTTTGTTGGATTTAAATGTTGTTTCAGATGAGTTTGGATAAGGGTTAATTCTGTTTCGTTGAGGATGTTTGGAATAGAAGGGATGATGAAATGTCGCACATTCTCAAGTTGAATCGTTGTTTTTCGTTGAAAGTGGGCTGTTAGAATAATCCCAGGGAGATATCCCACACACAGTTCAGGAAGTTTTAAAATACCCGTATTGTTTATCTTGGTGATTATGACAGGAGTTTCCTTTTGGCTAGAAGATGGACATTTAATAGTCAGACTCATTGGAGTAGGGATGGAATAGGTCCATGTTCCATGGTTATCAATTCGTCGGAAGATAGGTGAGTAAGACATGATTAGTCGTCGGGGACATAATTGATTGATTGATTGTTCGTTTCCGAGATATAAAGAGTATTCGCAGCTTTGTCTTGGTGATTGCCAAATAGGAACATTGGGCGAACATATGGCAATAGGAGTGGTTTGACATTTTGTTAAATCGAAATAGGTCAATAATATATATGATTGTCGGTTCCTCGATAAGGCAATGATAGGATATGAATTGTTATAATAAACGAATGATTTTATAGTTGGATAATACACAGGTAGTCGTATAATCTCATATATGTCGAAGTATCCCGTAGGAGTGATAAGAGGTATTTTTGCAAAAATGCGAAGTAATTTTGGGAGCGCTAGGGCGGTAATGGATGTCCACTGATAATATTTGAACATAGTTTCCAATCGTGGAGGTTCTAAGAAAGAATATCCTTCGGGTAAATGAAGTTGTATTTCTTTGAGAGTGTTTAATAATACCTCTTTCGGCAGGAAATAGGTGCTAAGTCGACCTTGTTCCAAGGTCTCGATTGCGTTTCTGATTTCAAGTACTGTGGTTCGGAATTCTCGGATAGAGAATTCTACAGCACGAACTGCTGACTCAAACGCTAAATGATATTGTTGTTGTACTAATGTTTCTTCTATAAGCGTTTGTTTTCTTATTAAGGAATAAATATGCTGTCGGTTTGTCTTTGCAATTCGGAGTGTATCGTTAAGTAAAGTTGCCTGCGACCGAAGAAGGTGAATAAATTCTTCATTTGTCTCCGATAATTGAGATATTTTTTCATTGAGAATTGTGATATCTTCCGAAGTGGCGGTTCCAAATAAGTATTTTAAAACTTTACCTCCGGCATCTATCAAGCCGCGTTTTCCTCTCGTGGAGTTGTTGAGTGTGACTAGGGTTTTTAGTTCAGTATATTCAGATTGATATTCTTCCAGCGTATCCTTTAAGAGGGTGAGTTCATTTGCAGATAGAGTCCATCGCGGCGCAAAAAGGTTTTCTTGCTCGGGATTCCGTAGTTGTCGTTGTATTAAAGTAATTAAGAGTTGAATGTGTCGTTTCAAAAGATGTACTTGTTCGTCATATCTATCAAAAGAGATGTCCGAAATGAGAATCCAATAATTCGTAGTCATAAAGAAGTTTCCCTGGTGCACAAAGACTACACCCTTATGCATGTTATAAGTTT
>NW_019386319.1:0-27049 GCF_000671375.1 Centruroides sculpturatus | reverse complement strand
TTTTCCAATGTGGGACCAATCGAATAACTGACTAAATTCCTCTTTGGTAATGTTTGGAGTAGATAATTGAGTGCTAGATTTTGGATTTATGGGAGGTTTGTCTTCGACAGCTCTCAAGAAGCTTCCTACACATTCACCCTTTGATAATTTCCTAGGTTGAGTAGAAAGATTGGTTAGGCGAATAGGTACTTGTCCGTCCTTCTTAGTTTTTGCTAGGATATCTGCTCCTACAACTCCCTCTTGACTAAAGCTGTTGGATTCTATTATTCCTAATCTGCCCCTCTGCTTTATTCCGGTTATTTTAGCCATTGTAATGATCTCTGTTCTTGGAGGAAGAGTGCAATCTGTTATCAAGATTACATCTCTTGCGTGTTCTCGAGGTAAATGTTTAGGTGTAATATAAGTATCTTGGTTTTTTTTGTGATTGAAAGTAGAATGAGCTTTGGATGTTATATGTGTTCCTTGACGATCTCGTTTCCTACCCACTTGCGATAAGATATTACTTTCTTTGCCTTCAGAACCACATCGGAAATGAATTTCCTCTCTTGCAGGGAGAATCATCGTTTCCTTTGCCAAACAGATAGTTAATCCTTGTTTCGTGATAATATCTCGTCCGAGGAGTCCGTCAAATGGTTGTGTTANCGATGTCACTTCCAAGTTCTGGGTTACGTATCCAAATAGGCACTTAAGTTCGTTGTTACGGTATAATCCAAATAGGCACTTAAGTTCGTTGTTACGGTATAATCCAAATAGGAGGTATTGAACGGGTCTGGTGGATGCTTCTTTTAGAGGAACGGCAGCGACTGTGTCGAAAACCCCCGATTGTCGCTATTTTCATTTGACAGTTTTGCAATAATAGGTCAGAAGGTTATGTGAAAGCGTCTTTTTGCGACTGAGAACTGGCTGAGTAATTAACTCCCAGGTGTGAAATTTGATACTTTCTATATAAACTTACTATTGTTCACAAGTTAGGTCAGGCGGTAGATTAATAAACACGGCTGAATCTCACAATATCATGATCATCTATGTGGGTTTGATATATCTCATTCATGTTCATACGCCTCAATAAGCAGACGTTCTTAGCTGTTAAAGATTCTGGGAAGGGTTATGCACAGGAAACTAAATGTCTCCCAAGTATATTCCATATATGCTAGATGGAATTCAAGTCGTGATTTCGCTGATCATTTCATACGAAGCAGTGTTTCAGAATCTTTCTACTGGTCGACAATGCGAACCCTTTGATCTCGTCATTATCGTCCATAAAAATGGCACCAGGGTCCAGTGGTACATCCAGGGTATGAACAGATCACCCTCAAAGTAAAAGGTAAAGAAACACTAGTAAATTTTCCAAAAATATTTTTTAATTAAAATTCATATTTTATTTATATTGTGTCATTTATTTCTATATTACTTAAGAATTATCTGTCACATAAGGTAGGAAATTTATGGAGTTTGCATCAGAAATCTTTTCATCGATCAACTCGGCTTCATCAACGTTAAACCCAGAGTGCGCTACTGCCAGGGTCCATATAGACGAAATTTTTGTGCAAGGATGTCGTCTCTATATCGCGCTGCATTCACACTGCTGCGAGGGAAGATATGGAGAGTGGACATTAGAGTGGCCGCAGTCAGCAATTCCTGCCCAAACCATTAAATTACCGTCAATGAGCGAAAAACATTAAGTATATGAACTAACAACGGAAACGTTTATATTATCATATATAATATTTATATTGTTTTATATATAAATAAAGTTATACAATAACTATGAATTAGTACTCGATCTTTCATACTGTAACGAATATTGTGATATTACAGAAATAACTTTAAACAAAATTATGATAGTTGCAATTTATAGAACTGCTTCTAACTGGAGCTCATATTTTGATATACTAAAACCAATTATTTTCTCTAAATTCTTACCGACTACTGATTATTGGTAATTATAATATTGACTTAATAATTGAACAATCTGAGTGTATTAATAAACTAATAAACTTTCATTATTCTGAAAATTTAACAATAATAGCACATCATAACCAACCGACTCGAATGGATAAATTATACTATAGTAAACTATAGTTTAAACAAAGTTCGTGGGTTTAAATTTTCCTTTCATGAAAATTTACTTTCATTCTGTTTTTTACCGTGGAAAGAATCTCTTTGGTAACAAAGACAATAAAGAAAAAAAAGAGAATTAACAAATACTCTATAAAATGTCTATGGCTTACTTTTTACTCGTGTTTTTCATGGAATTATTACTACAATTTCGTTTTGTTATGTGAATAGTCAGTTGATTATCAACTGAGAAAGGTTTGCTATTCTTTTCTGGAAAATCGCCTATGTACCAAATAATATATAATTGAAACGGTTTAGTAAACAATAAAATCTGAAAACCTACAAACAAGTTAAAGATCTATAAAAAGCTTGAATTATGTTTAATTTTGTATGTTAATTGTTTTTTCTGTATGTCTGTTATAGTCTATTTGTATTTTCTTTCTACACTAAAAAAAGCTAATGGCTTACATGATAAATAGAGTAAAGTAAATGATCAACTTGAAACAGTATAGTTAAAAAAGAGACAAAAACGTGCAATATTTTAAATTTAATTGAAATTTATTCAATTAAAGCATATCGATTTTACAAATGTAAAATAGAAATTAAGTGTAACTTCGATGTTTAGATCTTTTCATTTCTGAAGCAATAAATATAAAAACATAACTTAATAAATTTAGTTTCTTTCAAATCATTTTCGCTATAAATTAAATTACATGTATATTTCTACGACGATTTCACATACTTCGCGAACTGTAACTAAGCATCTTTACTAAATATTTAATTTTTCCTTTGTTATTAAATATCAAAATATTAATAATCTGATATCTTATTAAATACATTTTGGAAATTAGTTGTCCAGAATTAATTAATCAGACGGATGAGAGTTTCTTTCGTGTTCTTTTAGTGAAACTTCGTCTAAAAATTGTTCACTACAGAACGGACATTCCAAATAATTATCTTCAACGTCTATTTCTGGAAAAAAGTCCAGTTGCGACGATGATTCCAATTGAATAATTTCTAAATCGACGTCAACGTTTTCAAGAAATTGTTCACTTTCTTTTGAAGTGAAAAAATTATCTTCTGATGAAATTTCTTCAAGTTATATTGACTCTGGTATTTGAAAACTTGTTGATGGTTGTTCAAACGATTCTTTCTGCTCTCGCCGAACGTCTTGTGTACATTTTTGAAAGTAAATAACACAAATAACAATACTGTACAACATTTACTAAAATGTGGATTGCATAAAATTATTTAATATTAGATAATTATATACTGAATTAGGTAACTTTGGTTGGATAATTCCTAAATAGACGTCAATGTTTTCAAAGAATTCTTCGCAGTCTTTTAAAGTAAAAAGGTTCTCTTCTGATGAAATTTCTTCAAATTCAATTGACTGTGGTCTTTGAAGACTTGTTGATGGTTGTTTAAACGATTCAATTTGCTCTCGTTGAACGACCCGTGTTCTTTTCTGAAAGTAAATGACTTATATAACACAACTGTACACAATTTACTAAAATGTATATTGCAAAAATTATGTAATATATAATTATATACTGTATTATATATTTGTAATGCTATAAGAGTTAACAATGTTTTTTAAGCTAATTGAGAGTTAATATTTTACAATGTTATTAAAATTTGAAAATTCGCAATTTTAACAAATTATGAGTAATTAACAACCCTAAGAGTAATCGGTAAACAAATATAAATGCTTTTCAGTAAAGTATTATAATTACGAAAAAGATACAGCAGTTGTTAATTTACGTGGAAACAAAAAAGTCATTGTTTTTAATTATTCGATAGTTATTACTGTAAAGTCACGGAACAAAGACTTTCACACATCAAAGTAAATTCCCCTACACTTATATAATTGTAATATTTGTATTTGAGTGCATGTATCTTCATAATTATTCAATTGAAAAACAAACGAAATTCGAGGTCCATAAATTGTCATTCAATCGTAAGGAGTGAAAATGAAGTCCAATCATGAAAATTTGAATTTTCTGAAGTAAAATTGCATTTAATAACTTGTAATTTGGAAAATTAATTTAATGTCTGATGCTGAATACATGAAATGACATAGAAACGTTTCTTTACTGGCTGCTTATCTAATGACTCTTACTTTATACAAAAACTGCTTAGTGCGCGCGTATTAGTGGCTGATATTACACGAAAAATTCAGAATCGTTCTATATTTTTAATACAAAAATTTTCCTGATAATTAAGAAAAAACTTATCTTCTCGGAGTATCGAATGAAACAAATATACGTGTTTAGAATATATGCGATGAATGAATATTGAAACAATGCGTGCTCATTAAATATGTGAAATTATTCTTATAATGTTTTCTTTATAAGACACGGTTATGTGTTAAAAGTTTAGTCATTAACATATTTATACACTTACTTCGGAGCCAGATGAAGTTTTCTCTTTCGGATGAACTCTTCTGATGTGTCTGTTTAAACTACCTTTGGTAGTGAAAATGCCGTTGCAAAAATTACACGAAAATGGCCGTTCTCTGGTGTGAGTTATCAAGTGATCTCTTAAAGCTGCGGGAGATGCACAAACCTTCTGGCAGAAGTTACATTTACGGCTCATTATCATCGGGTCGTTCGGTGGAATCTAATTATTTAATAAAGTTTTAGTTTACTGTTAACAATATACAGATTGTATCTGAATGACGTTTTAAAAATTTGAGAGATTGTAGAAGATGAAATTATAAACGTTTTGATATCAGGAACCTATAGCCGGAAATTTGAACTAAAGTGTCTAGAGCGATAGGAAGTGCTTGACCGTTCTTCACTTTGGTAGATACTCTTCCGTCCATTTACGTCGTGTTATTGCTGAGAATGGATAACTCTAAACACACAACTACAGTGGTCTAACTGAACCTGTGTACAGGACGTTGTAAACAGCATTTAATACCATCAGAGGAGAGCGTGGCATCTTACAGAGTGTCGGACAAAACATGGTTTGTCGTTGAACATTATGTAATGAAATTGGTGGCCGTCACATTGAACATTTACTGTAAAGTAGTGTAGCCACTGATTCGATGTACACTTTGCTTGTACTCTACTGTTTTGTCAATAAAACTTGTCATAAATACTGTATTCTGCTGTTTCATTCAGCATATCGATCGCATAGAACGTGCACAGTGCTATAGAAACTTTATATTACATTTCCGGCTATAGGTTCCTTACATCAAAACGTTCAAAATTTCTTCCTGCACAATCCCCCAAATTTTTGTTCTCTTAAATTCTGATACATCCTGTATAAAAACATAAAACGTAACTTTTTAAACGCAAGAACTTCGTGACAATTTTATATAATACAGTTTTCAAGTGATTTCCACCATGTATTTCATTGTGATGAAGTTAGAGTTATTTGTAAAACATTATGTTCAAGTTTTATTAAAATTATGTGTATAGAAAATTATTTTATAAAAATAGAGCTAACGAGGTGCGCAGAGTAATTTGCTTAGATGTTCTTATTGACACTATCAATTACGCACGTTACGAACAACTGATTTTGGAAGTTTTTTCGACTGTAATCTGAATTTAATCTTAAAAAAATAATAACATTTTTAATTTTAACGGTGACTTAATAATAGAGTGAACAATAAAATAAGCTTTTCTGGTGTTTTTCATTATAAAATGCAAATATTAAATTAGAAAATAACAATACGAAGATGTATTAATTTTTATCAATAGGAATATCATTTGTAAAAGTAATAATTGTGTAGAATGATTCGCTTAATAATTTAACATTGTTGTAATTAAAATTTTATATTATTCACATTGATCATAGGTTATTAATTACACCGACAAATTAATTATAGATAACGTCTATCCCATTTTATAAATGTTTATATGTGATTAATTAGAAAAGGTCACATAAAGAAAACGGGTTTGCACAAAAAATACAAAGAAACGTAATTAATTTATAGTTTTTCTTATCGAAGGTGAAAATTAATATAAAACAACGAAATTTCCCAGCTCCAAAAGAACAATAATGATATTTACAGTTGCTTATTGATATTATTGTTTTAATATTTGTTCGTGTAAATTAACACTGTTGTATCGAGTATTGTTTGAAATATTAATTGAATGTTTTATATAATCCTGTACAATTATATTGTGTCTGTTTATTTTATAACTTTTATCGCTTTGATAATTAAAAAATAAAAACGAAAATGAAAACATAGGAACTTGTGGTAATATTTACTTTAGATAAAATTTCATCAGAATGCAATGCGTACAGTACGTGTGTTGTTTCAAGTATTCTTTCCGTTTAAAGCTTTCTTCACGGTTATTGTAATTGCACTTGTTCGGCTTTTCATCCGAGTGCACTATCATGTGTCTTGCTAAATTTGTCTTCTGCGTAAAGCTTTTTTCGCACAAATTGCATTCATACGGCCATTCATTCGTGTGAATTCGCATGTCACTTTGATGAAGAAATGTCTTCCCACATTTGGGACGGATGTTTTCTGTCCTTTTAAAACAATGCGTTGAATAAATATAAATAATTAGTAGAAAACTTAAATAAAAATTTTTCTCGTTAGTGTAAATTATTGTTACATATTATAATATTATGTTATTATTGTATTATTATGCTGTAATATTATAAGATTATGTTAATATGTACTCTATCATCGATATAAAATTGAAATTGTTAGTTTGTGTTATTTCGTGAATATCTAATAAAACAGTTTGAGAAATTCAAAATGTATTATACAAATAAAATGAAAGATTTTACTTACCATTGTGATTCTACTTATTTTGATTCAATTATCGAATTCAGTTTATTAATTTCAAGAGGAAATTTTGTTAAAACAGAAAACAACAATGCACCGAAATAATGTAATTTTTTGATTAATCCAATATAGAAGACATAACTGTCTTCTGTATTGGAGAAACGCATGTGAGGAAACAAATACAGTAACGCTATTTCTGTTTCTTGCTTAACTTATATTTGAATTATTATTTTACTTAATCTGCACAATAAGCTGTAACAGGAAAAGCACGATTTCATAATACTAAATAGGAGTGTGCGAGTTTACACGAATGGAAATGCCTACAATTTTTGGGTATTTGAACTGCCGAAATAAGGAGTGTATTCAAAATTATATTTTTACTTCTATTGTTTTATATTCTTATTTTTATTTATTTATTTATTTATTTATGACACTGAGGCCATAAGCTTATTACAAGTAGTTCATTCGGATGAGAAGCCATTAAAGTACAATTATAATGGCTGTGAGTATAGTTATGAACAGAAAGATCAGTTGAAACAATACACGTTTGCAAGACATCAGAAAGAACTTTTATCCAACATAAATGTACGAAAAGTTTCTATATTATTATTCTTAGGCCGTGAACACACATGCGTTAAAATCGGCGTATAACGTAGCATAAAACAGAAAGCGTAAAAATTTTTTTAAAATTTTGGCTGAACAATAAATGAAAAAAGAGTCGCGCATTGTGTCTACTTTTCACCCGCCTAAAATTCTCCTAATAAAGAGATGTCTGCTTTGTGATGTCAAAGTAAACACGTGCTAATAATGGCGACAATGGCGGTTAGCCCTAGACAGTCTCCAAAAAACGAAAAATAAATGAAATAGAAGACTGAATTAGTACGTATGTTAAGAGAAACAAATTATTTAGTTTACATTTTTTATTTACATAGATATGTCTATGTAATTAAAATTAAGTATTCCCGAGATTAATTTCACCGAAAGGTTGTCAATTCACATCAAAAAATAACTCTTGTGCAAACTATACACTGCAAATAAAAATGGTTTTAAAGCACTTTTAAACACGCTCTCTGTAACGACTTAAGCGCACTTTAACTGTTATTAAAACTGTTTCAGAACACTTTTTACTGTCAAAATACAATATTAATTTCATACTTACACAAATATTGCTCTTAAACAAAATTTTTGAAGTAAATCATTTAAATTTTGCATATAAGATTTTTTAATTCTAATGTAAATTTGTTAGACTTATAATATTTATTACAAGTATACAATAATTTTTCACAAAATATGTCGAATAAATAGCCACAGTTTTTCAATGAAAGACCACATAGGATGTCAGCCGTTTAAGCAATTTATACCATCTGCTATAACATAAAAAGTAACAAAACATTATGTCACCTGTGTGGACAAAATAATAGTAGTTTCACAGAGAATTAATTCACTTACACACATATATACAGATTTAAGCCTATATATTGAAAAACACTAAAATCTTTCTTTATAAACTTTCCTTATATAGTACTGTACTATATAAGGAAAGTTTATAAAGAAAGATTTTAGTGTTTTTCAATATATAGGCTTAAATCTGTATATATGTGTGTAAGTGAATTAATTCTCTGTGAAACTACTATTATTTTGTCCACACAGGTGACATAATGTTTTGTTACTTTTTATGTTATAGCAGATGGTATAAATTGCTTAAACGGCTGACATCCTATGTGGTCTTTCATTGAAAAACTGTGGCTATTTATTCGACATATTTTGTGAAAAATTATTGTATACTTGTAATAAATATTATAAGTCTAACAAATTTACATTAGAATTAAAAAATCTTATATGCAAAATTTAAATGATTTACTTCAAAAATTTTGTTTAAGAGCAATATTTGTGTAAGTATGAGTAAACACTGTACTGAGTAAACACTGTACTGTCTTTTAAAAGATTTTCTTGTCGTCTTCGTTTAGTAATAGACACTTTAATATTGTTCGGATAGTAGACGTTCTGATTTCTCTTCTGTAGTCCTTGACAAAGCCATGTCTTAATTCTACGTTGATAAAACAAAGATAAACTGAACTCTTTTTAAATACTCGTTAGATCGTTATTTCTGATTGCATAAAATTAGAACGATTTATACAAAATAAATAGCCCATACTTTCCGTCAGGAAATAAAACGTATATAACCAAAAGTTCATCTCGATTAAACAAAAGTCACAAACACACAAACAGTCTACGTCTTTTATGTTAGTAATTCGTAATTCTATTAAGAATTAAATTTTTTACGTATTTATTTTACAATTTTACTTTAAATCTGGAGTAGTAATGAAATATACCAGATCAAAATTACAATATTTTAAAATCAATTGTATACAATTTTGAAGTATATATGAGAATCTGGAAATTCAGGGGAGGGACATTTGAATCAAAGTAACAAGGTGAAGAAACGATTAGAAAATTAAGAGAAAATAATATTTTAAACTTAAACGAATTTTACAAAGAACGGAACTTTGGAATTTGAAAGGAAGTTGATTTCCTTTCCCAGGCCAACTCATGATGAATCGAGTTTTGCACACGCTACTGGAGAGCAGATAAAAGGGACGTTTTCCCGCCATTCGAGGCTGTCCGTCAAAGGGAGGTATTGCCGCACGAAGAGAACTCGCCATACGAGAAAGGCAGTCTATCGAAAAGAGACATTGCCACACGAAAAGAGACCGACATACGATAAAATATCGCTATACAAGTCTGTCATTCGAAACCGTTAAATGAAAGTTATAGTTATATAGCAATTGTTAAAGGAGAAGTAATTTTGAAGAATTGTTAAAGGAGAAGTAATTTGTTAAAGATTGTTAAAGGAGAAGTAATTTTAAAGAACTTACCATAGAAAATTTTAGAAGAAGAAAACCCAGAAAAGGAGAAGACCCTCATACAGAGAATATTCGAAAGACCTGGAGAAGGTAATATGATTACAGTTAGATCGATGTGAACTCTTTCTCACGTGTCAGGTTTAGAAAAAAAATTAGGTTAAGTTAGTAGTTTAGATTTAGGTTTATATTCATTCCTTAGTATACTTTTGATGTTTTGATTTATTAAATGTTTTCATTTATTATATATAAATGGTTTGGTTAATGTTGGTTATTCATACTCATTCGTATTTAAATTTCCTTCGCTCGTCCTACTCACAAATTAAGAATAATGCTCGTTAATCCGCGTGTAAAATAATTGATTAACTGATGTCAAAAATCCTGACGAAGTCTAGGACTCATCCCCTAGATCCTTCTTTTAACATATTAGTTATAGCCCTCCACCCTGGATTTCCTTGAATTAGGAAAACCATTCTTTTAGACAAACAGAAGGCTATTCACAAGAATAGTTTGCTGATTAAGTGGCACAAGAGTTATAGTGATACCCCGTATTCCCGGCTAGCCCCTCACATATATGACTAATTATGATGTATGTGCATATTAATATCATTTAAAATAAAGTTACAAATTTTATCATTAAATTTTTTTCATATAAATTTCCGTGATTGTAATCGTCTTCCTTAATATTTTCAGTGCTTAATTGAATAAATGCTGTTTCTTGATGGTGAATTTAACTAGAGTGTTCCAATATTTTAAAATTTATAGTAAGCACGAACAATAAAATTTACTTCGATAATGTGCCAAATAAAAAAATGTAATTAAAAATTTTTCTAATTAATCTTTTTATCGTGTTGTTATTTCTTCATTTATTTAGGAATTATTGTTCGGAAGAAGGCTTATCCGAATGAAAAGGCTGCTTGTCAGCCTCTACCATTTCTAATTTCTTTCTCTTCGATCTTTCCTCTCTGGCTGCTTGTGCTTCTTCGTTTTCTCTTTTTTCTGATTTCTGTTAAAAAATTATCATTGTGACAAAATTACAATTTTTATATTAATTTTAATGTTTTATTTTGTTAAAATTGTTATCCTTAAATACAAATATTTTTAAAACATTTTATAAGTGAAATTTTTTCTTATCAAAATATTTTCTGAGCATTATTACATATAGAAATTGTTCATAAATTTCATAAATATCATAAATTCTTGTCTTTTTATGTTGTAATAAAATGTCTTGTAGATGTAAACAAATTATAATAAAATGAAGTAATAATTTAATTGTATTTCATTAATATTAAAACGTTTAAGTGAATAGAAAAAACTACAAATAATCTGTTTTAGTTTACTATTAGAATTATGTGTAGAGAAACACCAAAATATTTGTTGAAAAAGTATACAACTTTAATAATTCTTACTGTTTATTCAAATATAATAAACATTGTGACATTTTTAAGTAAATAATTTTTTTCTTTTTTCTTTTTGCAATTGATTAAATTATATTTTTCTCTAAAAGCACCTTTGGTACTCCATACTTCGCGAAATCGACGTTTTTCTTGTTAACACACGAAGTCATTTTAGAAAAATTTTAAAAAGTAAGCAAAGGCAAACCTCTTTGGATAGATATTTTACCAAGCAACCTGCATCCAGTGAAAGTGCTGGTGGAAGTAAAGGAGAGAAAGCAAAAAGCAGTGAATAAATAATTTTTAAAAATATATAAAACAAAAAAGATAAAAAAAATTAGTGTTAAGTTATTGTAAGTTATTGTCACATTATGTTATGTAAGTTAAGTTTTAGTATTATTTCCCTTCTCCCTCTCCTCCGCCACCAGTTTACACCAGTTCTATCCTCAAAGGTAAATTGCAAATAAAACTACATGTTTTTAACAAATTATTATTATATTATGGTTATTTATACATGTACAACTACAAAACGCATTTTCAGTGTTTTCCTAACTAGGAAAATGCGTTTTGTAGTTGTAAACACGAACACAATAAAGAAAAAAAGAAGAATCAACAAATACTCTATAAAATGTCTATCGCGTGCTTTCTACTCGTGTTTTTCATAGAGTTATTACTACACTTTTGGTTTGTTATTTGAACAGTCAGTTGATTATCAACTGAAAATGGTCTGCTACTAACAACATACAAACATTCTTCGTCGGAACAGCGCCTATCAACCAAATAATATATAATTGAAACGCTGTAGTATAGAATTAAATAATCTGAAAACCAACAAACAACTTAAAAACTCTATCAAAAGCTTGAATTATGTTTAATTTTGTATGTAATTGTTTTTTTTCTGTAAGTCTGTTATGGTCTGTTCGTATTTTTTTTTTACACTAGAAAAGAGCTAATGGCTTACATGATAAATAAAGTAAAGTAAATAATTAACTTGAAATAGTTTAGATATAAAAGAAACAGAAACGTGCAATTTTTTTAAATTTAATTGAAATTTATTCAATTAAAGCTTATCGATTTTACAAATGTAAAATATAAATTAATGTAACTTCGATTATTGGATCTTTTGGTTTCCTGAAGCAATAAATGTGAAAAAATAACTTAATAAGTTTTGTTTCTTTCAAATATTATGAAGTTTCTATCAAATAATTTTCGCTATAAATTAAATTAGATGTATATTTTCCACGACGATGTCACATATATCGCGAACTCTAACTAAACATTCAATTTTGCTTTCGTTATTAAATATCAAAATATAAATAATCTGATATATTATTAATTTAATATATTAGGAAAATTAATTGTCCAGAATTAATTAATCAAACAAATGGAAGTTTCTTTCGTGTTCTTTTAGGGAAACTTCGTCTAAAAATCGTTTACGACAGAAAGGACATTCCAAATATGTTTCTTCAACGTGTATTTCTGGAAAGAATTCCAGTGACGACAATGATTCCAATTGAATAGTTTTTAAATTGACGTCAACGTTTTGAAGAAATTGTTCACTTTTTTTTGAAGTGAAAAGATTATCTTCTGATGAAATTTCTTCAAGTTCTATTGACTCTGGTATTTGAAAACTTGTTGATGGTTGTTCAAGCGATACTTTTTGCTCTCGCCGAACGTCTTGTGTACATTCCTAAAACTACATAACACAAATAACATTACTATACGCCATTTACTAAAATGTGAATTGAAAAAAATATGTAATAGATAATTATATACTGTATTATATACTTGTAATGCTATAAAAGTTAAGAAAAATTTTAAACCTGATTAAAGTAACATATTTCTATATTTTATAACAAAAGTGTGAATTTTCATTTTTAACAAAGTTTGAGTAATCGGTAAACACATATAAATTCTTTTCGGTAAAGTAATGTTATCAACGAAAACTCAGAAAACAACAGCGTAAAATAAAAAAAATATAATTACGAGTGAAATACAGCAGTCATTAATTTCTGTAAAAACAATGAATTCATCGGTTTTTAATTATTCGATAGACATTTGTGTAAAACTACGGAACGAAGACTCTCACACATCAAAGTAAATTTCCCTACACTTATATAACTGAATTTTTATTTGAGTGTATATAACTTCATAATTAATCAGTAAAAAAGCAAACGAAATTCGATGTCCATAAATTGTCATTCAATCGAAATGAGTGAAAATGAAGTTTATTCGTGAAAATATTGATTTTCTAAAGTAGAATTGTATTTAATGAGTTGTAAGTTGGAAAATTAATTTTAATGTTTTATTTTGGATACATAAAATGACAAAAACGTTTCTTCACCGGTTGCTCATCGAATGACTCGTAGTTTATACAATAAAATGCTAAGTCTGCGCGTATTAGTGGCTGATATTAGACATAGAATTCAGAAACGTTGTATATTTTTATTAAATAAATTTTCTTGTTAATTAGGAACAAACCTATCTTCTCGGAGTATCGAATAAAACAAATACACACGTGTACAATATATGCAATACAGTAGAGCCTCGATTATCCGACTCAATTGGAGACTGGGGTTGGTCGGATAATTGAAAAGTCCGATAACCGAAAAGTATGAAAAAATCCATTATTAGAGTAGTATATTATTATATCCCATGTAATTAGTATATTAGTATATCGCTATTAACCTACTTCGCGTTGAATTTTCATCGATGTTAAGCCTAACAAAAATTTTTTAAAATAATAATCGTCGCTATTGTATCGTTAAAAATTAGAAAATTAAGCCTCGTTTAAATACTGGCTCCCTTTCATGGTCGAATGAGTGTTGTCAGCTAAAACACGTAAAAATAATATTAAAGTAGCCAAGACATAGCCAAATATTGCAGCACCACATCACTAGCGGACATTTGAAATTTGACGACTAGGACGGTCGGTTAACCGAGGTGTCGGTTAATCGGGGGTTGATAATCGAGGCTCTACTGTAAATGAATATTGATACAATGCGTGCTCGTTAAATAAGTGAAGTTATTATTATAATTTTTTTCATTTTAATAGTCGATTGTGTGTTGAATTTCTAGTCATTAATTAACATATTTATACACTTACTTCTGTGCAATATGGAGTTTTCTCTTTAAGATGGATGCTTCTGATGTGTCTGTTTAAATTACTTTTGGTATTGAAAGTGCCGTTACAAAAATTACAGGAAAATGGACGTTCTCCGGTGTGAGTTTTAATGTGGGACTTTAAAGCAGAGGGAGACTGAGAAACTTTTTTGCAGATGTTAGAAATACGACTCATTATCTTCGCGTCGTTCGGTGGAATCTAATTATTTTTAAAATTTTTAGTTAATTGTTAACAATATATAAAAACATAAAAAGTTACTTTTTAAACGCAAGAAGTTTATTACAATTATTTATAAAACAGTTTTTAAATGATTTCCACATTATATTTCATTGTGATGATGTTTGAGTTATAAGATCTTATTATTGACACTAACAATTACGCACATTGAACAACTGCGTTTAAAAAAATTTGAATATTAAAAAAATAATAACATAATTTATAATTTTATCACTCAATAATACGGTGAAAAATAAAAAAAGCTTTTCTGGTGTTTTTACTTTATAAAATGCAAGTAATAAATTAGAAAATAACAACACGAAGATGTATCTTGTTTTTATTAATATGAATATTAATTATAAGAGTAATGATTGTGAAGAATCATTCTCTTAATAATTTGATATTGTTCTAATTAAAATTTTTTATACTTCATCGTAGGTTATTAATTACACTGATGAATTTAGTATGGATAACATCTATCCGGTTTTATAAATGTTTATGATTGATTAATTGGCAAAGGTTAAATACAAAGAACGGGTTTTCATAAAAAATACAAAGAAACATAATCAATGTAAAATATTTGAACGATCGTCAAAACCAATAAAAAACAACAAAAATTTTCGAGCGCCAAAAGAACAATAATGATATTTACAGTTGCTTATTATTATTATTATTATTTTATTTGTTCACGTGAATTAACACAGTTGCATCGAGTATTGTTTAAAATATTAATTAAAATATTGTCATATATACTTATATTGTGTCTGTTTATTTTATAACTTTTATCGCTTTGATAATTGAAAAATAAAAACGAAAATGAAAATATAGGAACTTGTGCTAATATTTACTTTAGATAAAATCTGATCAAGACGTCATCTGTACGTGTGTTGTTCCAACTCGGATTTACGTTTAAAGCTCTTTTTACAGTCATCGAAATTGCACTTGAACGGCTTTTCATTTGAATGCACTTTGAAATGATGATTCAAATTGCTCTTATCCGGAAAGCTTTTTCCACACAAATTGCATTTATACGGCCTTTCATTCGTGTGAATTCGCGTGTCTTTGCAAATTATATTTACGTCGAAATTCCTTGCCGCATATCGAGCATTGATGCTTTCTGTCTTTTTAAAACAATTCGTTGAATAAATATTAGTAAAAAACTTAAATTAAAATTATTCACAATATTATAAATTATTGTTTTATATTATAATAATATGTTTAAAATATTGATAATATGTACTGTATCTTCGATATAAAACTGAAATTGATAGTTTGCGTTATTTAGTGAATTTTTAATAAAACAGTTTGGAAAATTCATAATGTACTATACAAATCAAATGAAAGATTACACTTACCATCGTGATTTTACTTATTTTCATTCAATTATAAAGTTCAGTTTTCTAATTTTAAGACGAAATTTCGTTACAACAAAAAACAACAATGCACCGAAATAATGTAATTTCTTGATTGTTATGGTTTGATTATATTAAGCATGCATAATTGCGCGTGTCTCTGAATGTAAAAATAATTGGAAAACATAACGATATATTATGTTTTCCAATTATAAAATTGTTTATTAATGAATCGCATGTGAGGAAACTAATAGAGTAACGCTATGAATTCTGTTTCTTGTTTAATTTAATTTTGGATTGTTATTATTTTGCTTTTTCTCCTCTATTCTCAGGAATTGTAAAAGCGCGGTCTGATAATACTCAATAGGAGTGTGTGAGTTTACACAAATGGAAAACCCTACAATTTTTGTGTATTTGCACTGACGAAATAAGGAACGTATTCAAAATAATCTTTTTACTTCTATTTTTAAAAATTATGTACATTATTATTATTTATATATGACACTGTGTCCATACGCGTATTTCAAGTATCTAACACAAATATAAATACACTATAACACTCTCACAACAAAAGTAATGACAATAGAACAAAAATAAAACAATCAACATATAATGTCGAACATGATTCAAGCTGCTGATACCATCTTTAAATTGTTTGTAAGTTTTCTCACGATTGTGTTTTTCTTTTAGTCAATTCCAATTGTATAGAATTTAATAGATCGGTGTGATTCGGCCGAAACTGTGTCAGAAATGAAGAAGAGAGTCTAGAGACAACGTGCGGAAATAACGCACTCCAGTGCAGTAACAACAATTTGTCTGTTAAAAGTTAGATCAAATTAATAAGTGTGTGACATAAATAGAAAGTCTATTCTAAAAGCGCATGGAACAGATAGACAGTGTTTACAACTTCGGATGTTTGTCAGTAAATACAGAGCGAAGATGGTCGATAAACATTAATATATTTTGAATNTGAGGTCTGTCTTATCAGGTAAATTACTGTACACAGTGTATTCATTAATTTTCATTTTCATGTAGTGGCTCTATGCCTTCATAAAGGACGTACTTTTCCTTTGTTTAAGGGTATTTGGGCAGTTTATTCTCTGTTATATTCTGTACAAGTAAATACTGTACAAGTACAGTACAGTATTTTCTGAGGAAATACTCGTACTTATTTTTTTTAACCCCATTCCCGATAACTCGGCATTTTCACAAACTCGGCCACCCTTCGATCCACATTAGGTCGAGTTTTCGAGGTTCTACTGTATCAGGACTTATTATACTGGCTTTACAGATAATGCTACAGAGTTTAATAGAAAACAACTTTTAAAAATAAAATAAAAAATAAAATATTAAATAAAATAAAAAATTGTCTTTTCTGAAACTCTGTAGCATTATCTGTAAAGCCATTATAATAAGTCCTGATATTAGAAGATAGGTACTTGTAGACGAAAATTTATATTTTAATAAAGAAAGCTTTTCTGGGGTTTACACTTTATAAAATGCAAATAATAAATTAGAAAATAACAACACGAAGACGTATCTTGCTTTTATCAATAAAAATATCAATTATAAGAGTAATAAGTGTAAAGAATGATTCGCTTAATAATATAACATTATTGTCATTAAAATTTTATATTATTCACACTTATAATAGGTTATTAATTAACTACACTGATGATTTTATTATGGATAACGTCTATCCATTTTATAAATGTTTATGAGTGCTTAATTGGCAAAGGTTGAATACAGAGAACGGGTTTCCATAGAAAATACAAAGAAACGTAATCAATTTAAAGTTTTTGAACGAACGTCAAAACGAATAGAAAACAATGAAAATTTTCAAGTGCCAAAAGAACAATAGTTTTATTTACAGTTGCATATTAATATTATTATTTTAATATTTCTTCGTGTAAAGTAACACAGTTGCATCGAGTATTGTTTGAAACATTAATTGAAGGTTTTATTTTATTTTGTATATTGATGTTTTGTCTGTTTATTTTATAACTTTTACCGCTTTGATATTTGAAAAATAAAACTAAAATGAAAATATAGAAACTCGTGGTAATATTTACTTTAGATAAAATCTCATCGGAATGCCATATGTACAGTACATGTGTTGTTTTATTTCATATTTCCGTTTAAAACGCTCTTCACAGCCCTTGTACTCGCACTTGAACGGCTTTCATCGGAGTGCACTTTCGTATGATGTATCAAATTGCTCTTATCCGAAAAGGTTTTTTCGCACAAATCGCATTTAAACGGCTTTTCGCCCGTATGAGTTCGAATGTGCTTTTCCAAATGCTGTTTATGAAGACATTTCTTGCCACATGTCGGGCATTGATGTTTTCGGTCCTTTTAAAATAATTCGTTTAATAACAATAAATAATTTGTGAAAAGGTTAAATTAAAATTATTTACGATAGTATTAATTATTGTTATATATTATAATATGTTTAAAAAGTTCATAATATTTACATATAATTATATCTTCGATATAATATTGAAATTTTTAATAAAACAGTTCGGGAAATTTTAAATGTATTATACAGATAAAATGAAAGATTTCACGTACCATTTATTATATTACTTATTTTAATTTAATTATCTTATTTAGTCTTTTAATTTCGAGTAGAAATATCGTTAAAACAGAAAACAACAATGCGCCGAAATAATGTAATTTCTTGATTGTTATGTTTTGATTATATTAAGTGCATGATTATATAATGATGCATGTCATTGAACCTAAAAATAATTGAAACAAAAACGATATATATTATTGTTTTTTTTTGGCGCTGGAAAATTTTTGTTGTTTTCAATTGGTTTTGTTTGACGTTCGTTCAAAAATTTGAAATTAATTACGTTTCTTTGTATTTTCTATGAAAACCCGTTCTCTGTATTTAACCTTTGCAATTAATCACTCATAAACATTTATAAAATGGGATAAACGTTATCATTAATAAATTCATCAGTGTAGTTAATTAATAACTTATGATAAGTGTGAATAATATAAAATTTTAATTACAACAACGTTTAATTTTTAAGAGAATCATTCTTCACAATTATTACTTTTATAATTGATATTCCTATTGATAAAGGCAAAGGTTGAATACAGAGAACGGGTTTGCACAAAAAATGCAAACATTTTACTTTTTCCTATTAATACGTTTATATTACGTTTAAAATTCAAATTAACGAATTAATTGAAGGTTGGGCTTTGATGCAAAATTAATATTTATATATCGTATTATCTTTACATTATAAACATATAGATTTACGGAATAACTATCCAAATGGTGCGTGTAGTGCACCATTCAACACAGGTTATGAGACTTACAGTTCGAATCATTGATCGATATTTACTGTAAAATGTAAAGCATTTTATGCGCTTTTATATAATAAATATTAAGGAATTCACTTCTCTTATATTTACAATTCAGGAGGAGTAATACGATTACGTAAATGGGAAAATCCTGTATATTCAAAATAATTATTAATTTCAGTTTTATTCAAAACCAGAAATGACAACATTTTATATGCATTCACTATATAAAATACAGTGAATCCTCGCTTAACGAGCATTGGTTTCAGAATATTACTCGTAATGCGAAACACTCGTTAAATTAAGCAAAACAACTTTGAAAATTTAGACATTTCTAAAATTTAATTTTGAATTGCATTAAATTTAATACGCGCATTAAATTGTAAGGTAACATTTATAATTTGAAAATTACTACCGATGGTCGCGGCAAATATACGCGATGTCGATCAAATGTCTTGCTAGCTTTTACATATCGCAAATCCTTTTTCATTCCGGAACAGTTTTCTTCGAAGTTATGTAGGTAAATTGTTGATATCTTAGAGTTCAGTAGGTGAGAAGGAGGTGTTGGTTGACGAACAGGAACACTGTCTCGGAGACAACTTAGGCGAGAGGTAAACGTGCGGCACACACACACACACAATCAATTAATAACTTCCTCGATCTTACTCATCGTGCCGGCCTTTTTATATGAAGGGCTCCTTTCGGCCCTTTTTCCGATTTCGTTAGAGGTGACGATCTCTGTGGAACAATAAAGTGACGGGTGACACAATCGTGAGACAGAGATTTACTCATCTCAATGAGGAACCCAACTCGTGAGAATCGTGTTTTAAACTGATTTTAAGGAAAATTTTATTAATTGGCTTTCCGTTAAAACTAGCCCTTTTTCCTTTTTTTTTAATAAACTTGTTCGTCTTTATAGAATTGTATTTAAAGTTTAATTAAAATTTATAAAAGATTAAGGTTTATAACACGAAATTTCTGATCCTCCCAACTCTATGAATTTTAGTTAATTTTAGTTTTTTCCAAAATAAAATTTAAAATTTCGATAATATATTATAAAGTATTCTAATACGTTTATATTATTTTCATGTAATCATCTTAACGAATTTATTGGTAAATATTATTTGCATCTATGAAAAAATACAATTATGGGGCTGATTTTCATAACACTCTGGAATTAAATAATTATTTCTCTTTTGAAATTTTAACCCTGCTAAACTTACTCCTTCTGTAATTCCACTTTCAATAAACGAATAAATATTATTATTATTAAACTACTAGAAAATCCCCCTGTCAAGCATTTGTTATATGAGAAAGCAGATATTTCAAGAATTTCGTAATGATAATATTTCTACAAATTAAACAGTTTATACTATCTGCTTTAACATAAAAAGTAACAAAACATTATATCACCTGATGTGGACAAAATAATATAGTTTTACAGAGAATTAATTCACTTATACACACATAAACAGATATAAGCCTATATATTGAAAAATATTATCTTTCTTTATAAAGTTTCTTCTTACACTACATTATGAGTAAACACTGTACTGTTTTTTAAAAGTTTTCCTTGCCGTTTTCGTTTAGTAATAGACTCTTTAATATTGTTTGGATGATTGACGTTGATATTCCTTTTCTGCAGCCCTTGACGAAGCTATTTCTTAATTCCACGTTGGTGAAACAAAGATGAATTGCATGTACAGTATGTTAGTCAAGATGAGGAACAGTATGTTAGTCAGATGAGCGATAACTCTTTCTAAATACTCGTTAGATCGTTACTTCCGTTTGAATAAAATTAGAACGATTTGTAAAAAACATTTATAGAAATAACACGATGACGCTATCTTTTTTAAAGTTTAAATTTTAATTTTAATGAAGTGAGTATAAAATACGCCATTTGCCAAAATGTTTAAAATTACGTCAGCATGAACGTCAGCATCGTGATCACTGACGTCACTGCAACATTTGTTAAATCACTGATACAAAATCGATATAACGTTTGTTCTATTGCTAAAATTTATACAAAATAAATAGCCGATACTTTCTGTAAGAAAATAAAACGAATATAACCGAAATTTCATCTGGATTAAATAAAAGTCACACACACAGGCATACAGAACACGTCTTTTATGTTAGTAATTCGTAATTCTATCAAGAATTGAAATTTTCACGTGTTTATTTCACAATTTGACATTAAATCTGAAGTGGTAATGAAATATACCAGATTAAAATTACGAAATTTTAATATCAATTCTATACAATTTTGAAATATGTGGCTAATAATGATGTATGTGCATAATAATATCATTTAAAATAACGTTACAAATTTTGTCATTAAACTTTTCTATATAAATTTTCATTATTGTAATCGTTTTCCTTAATATCAAATATTTTCAGTACTTAATTGAAGAAATGCTATTTACAGATTGTAAATTTAATTAGAATGTTCCTATATTTAAACATTTATATTAAGCACGAATAATAAAATTTATTTCGATAATATGCCAAATAAAAAAAAATGTAATTAAAATTTTTTTAATTAATCTTTTTATCGTGTTGTTATTTCTTCATTTATTTAGGAATTATTGTTCGGAAGAAGGCTTATCCTTATGAAAAGGCTGCTTGTCAGCCTCTACCATCTCCAATTTCTTTCTCTTCGATCCTCCTTCTCTGGCTGCTTGTGCTTCTTCGCTTTCTCTTTTTTCTGATTCTTGTAAAAACAAAAATATCATTGTGACAAAATTAGTATTTTTGTATTAATTTTAATGTTTTATTTTGTTAAAATTAAATATAAAATTTTTTTAGATAATAAGCAATCGAATGTGTAAAACAGTTTTGAAGGTTCAAACCTTACAAACATTTGTAATTTAATGCATGACAAGTTAAATGTGGAAAGGAATTTTATGTTTTGAACTTTCAGTAATCTGTAATCTAAAAGGTGTTTTAAAAATCATGACCTATATATGTTTGTTAACACTGTTGTAATTTGTGAACTTTTATTTTAGTTGTCTGAAGAGAAGCAAGGAATGCGTNGTCCTGTTTTATATTTGTGGCGTAGTAAACACTAGTATTGTGTTTTATTTCAAAGACACATGGCAAATTTTCCATCAAATTCCTTTATTAGTTGAGTCGATACGGTACATTGTTTTGTACTTGTTTCGGGGGAAATTTTCCCACATCAGAAATATTATCACAGCATTATTGCGTATAGAAATTGTTCATAAATTTTAATAAATTAATCTCTCTAACCGGCGATTGAGTTTTCCATTGAATTTTGTAACATTGATTATGTCACTTTTAAAACAAGTTTTTTACATAATTTCCAAAATATGTTAATAAAATTCATCAATATCATAAAATTTTCGTCTTTTTCTGTTGTAATAAAATGTTTTGTAGATGAAAAACAAATTATAATAGATTGAAGCAATACTTTTATTTTATTAATATTAGAAAAATTTAGTGAATAGAAGAAAACTACGAATAATCTGTTTCGGCTTACTATCGGGATTATGTGTAGAAAAACAACAAAATATTTTTTGAAATAAAATATACAACTTTAACAGTTCTTACTGTTTATTCAAATATAACAAACATTGTGACATTTTTAAGTAAATAATTTTTTTTTATTTTTCTTCTTTTTGCAAGTGATTAAATTACATTTTTCTCTAAGGGCACCTTTGGTACTCCATACTTCGCGAAATCGATATTTTACTTCTTCACTCACGAAGAGTATAGGAAATGTACCAAATATCATTTTGTATGTTCTGTTTAGTCACGTACACAAATAGTTTTCTGGTATACAGCTGTAAAAATGTCTCTTATTTGTTCCCAAATGATACTACTCGGGAATTTCAGCAGCTAATATCACGGCCAATATATTTTACAGATCGCTTCTTGCCCTGTTCGTATCTGTTGTTCATACATTATTGCATTCTGTACTTCGTTATAGCAAACTTCAGCTCCGATATTTTTTCAATTTCGTGGCTTAGCTTCTAACCTTCCATTTGCCTTTGCTCGCTTCTTCTCAACATCTTTCTGTTCTTGTTGTAGAAACACAGTTCACTTTCACACTACACTGTTCTTACATTGACGAATTAGGAATATTCACATCAGAATTTATGATGACGGCTGTTGATTGTCAATACTGTTTCTAAAATATAATCCTTGGATATATGCAATACTAGCTGTTACCCGCGACTTCGTACGCGAAGGTTTTGCAAGCAAACCCCATTTACATTCAATATTTCAATAACCATAGTAATTGTTATATAACACCTACCGCTAAAGAGAATTGCAGAGAATCAAACGAACTATTTTCACTTTGATCAATTTTTTGGAATGTTTACAATCGTTCTATAATCGAACCAATATGCAATAACAAATTTGAATTTAAAACGGTTCGAACATTTTTAAAATCAAAATGGATAAAAATATTTATAACAATGTCTGAAATGTTATTAATTTAATACACCTAAGTACTCAATGAAGACTATATCCTCCCCCCTCTCCCCCCGCAAGGAAATTTCGAAAAATCTCTTTTTAGTGTGCATTGCCATGGCATACCCTACCATAACGCAGATAAAAACAAAAAATTGCATCTAAAATAGTGCAGTAGAAGCCGTTCTTCCAGTTAAGCCTTAATCCTCCCCCCTCTCCCCCTGCAAGGAAATTTCGAAAAATCTCTTCTTAGTGTGCATTGCCATGGCATACCCTACCATAACGCAGATAAAAACAAAAAATTGCATCTAAAATAGTGCAGTAGAAGCCGTTTTTCCGGTTAAGCCTTAATCCTCTCCCTCTCCCCCCGCGGAGGAATTTCGGAAAATCCCTTCTTAGTGTGCGTTTCCATGACGTACCCTAACTGTCTACCAAATTTCACCTCTTTAGGTTAAGCGGTCTGCTCTGGGCGATGATGAATCAGTGAGTGAGTCATTCAGTCAGTCAGTCAGTCAGGACAAGCAATTTTATATATTTAGATGTAATGATGTTTAACTAATAATTCAATTATTGGTTAAAGCTAATCTTCGCTGCAACCGTCTGCTACAGCATTATTAAGAAGGGATGTTGTCTTCAGTCTAACAGTAAAGTGTGAACCAAGCATGGTTTTATCAGTGCTACTTAACACATCGATAATATAATCTGTTATTCATGAACTGCAGAAATCTTTATCTGTTGGTTCAGTGCTAAATTTTGTAACATTCTAATCAAATGTTACTCGACCAGCCTTTACCATTTATCAAATTTGTTTTTCCGAATGGCGATTGTGCATAATGTTCGGTAAATTTAATTAGAGTATTTAATTAAGTACGATTTATCATATTTACCGACATGAACTGACACAAATGGTAAATTATATTTACCGCTGATTATGTAATTTACAGTCGTTTAATTTAAGTTTCTTTCGTATGCAATATAGTACGAGAGACTACCTGTGGTTTGTTGTTAGGCCATTTACTATATGATTTTTCTGCTGACAAGGTGTGAATAAAGTTCATATAAGTCATATGCGATTATGCACTATCTCAGCTAAATGAAACACTTAATTCGAAGGTAATTAACAAGTCATTAACTACAGCAATCAGGTTATCAGAATTTCATACATCATTAGCAGTTAATTGTAATCTGTAAAATTTAAATCATAAACCAAAATGCACAATTCTATTTAATTAAAACACGAATTCTTAAAAACACAATGTGACGTATTGGCTTGTAAACAAAAAGGGAACAAAAAAACGCTGACCTCGCTAATTTGATTCAAGGTTTGTTCAGTCGTAAACAACTTGCCAAATCGTAGTGAGTGACCACCCTCATCCGATCTAAACTTATCTGAGTAAAATCTCTTTGCAATGAAAATGTGTAATTGGTTGGAATTCCTGCCCAAAAAGTCCTTAAATTAGAGAGCGAGCGGGAGAAAGAGAAAAAAAACTTTGGACTAGTAACACGGAAGTCTCAGACACTTGGAAAGTTCGCTGAGGTTATACCCCGTTCGCACACAATCCACGACTCACTTCGATCTCGATTTACCTACAATCTGGATTGTGATTGTCGCCAGTCGAACGTCGTGCTGTTCGCACAGGTAACTCGCTCGAGAAGAACCCGGCTATTACACGCGATGATAAAACTGACATAACTACGCGATAAGTCACGAACACCAACAAACAAAATGGACGTTTTGGTTAGAAATAAATAGTTTTTCTTGCCATATATTTAATAATACACAAATGTCATCGTCTCTCCAGATGTCTTTTTTATTTCTCTATCGATAGCCCGACACGTGTTCAGCAGCCATCTTGTATTTTCTCGCGCGCGTGGGATTGTGGGATCTCTCTTATGACTGAATATAGTTTCAAGAACTCTCTCCAGTCGATCGCGATTTAGCCTCGTTTCAGTCGAGATTGAAACGGTCGAGAGCGTTCGCACCACGGAACTCTCTCCGACCTTAGCCACAATCTAGATCGAAATGCTCGGTGCGAACGGGGTATAGACAGAAAGAGCGAGTATACTTCTCTGCGGGATATCTCTGGGACGGGTAAGGGCTGAGACCGGACGAACCGCAGTAGAGCCAATTCACAGGTCTGTCTTGATTGTGGAAGTGAGCTTTCATCGAACCAACATCAGAACAATATCGAGTAGTGCTTAATTTACGAACCAACTGCAGAAGATGGAGTTTAGGGAGAAAACTTCACTCAATTAAAACGTGGATTCTTAAAAGTACAGTACAATTTATTTTCAAAGAATAAATAGAATAAGTACCGTGGACGTGGAAGGAATGTCTTCAATGTGGCACTGCTTATGTTCTAACCATTTCTCATTCGACCGAGTGCTGAAGGAACATAAATGACATTGAAATACTATTACCGACAATCTAGGAATATCGTCTTTGTGGTCTGCTTTACATTGTTCATCATCCTTGTTTTCGTTATTTGTACTTATTAGTGCAGACGATGTTTTATTAGAAGAGGCCTTTAAAAATTTCTGTTCTTTGTCCTGTTGTTGAGATTGCTTGAAAAGAAAAAATATCAACGATGAGTAAACCAGAAAAACAGATTTATATTATTTCTGCATTAAAGCGTAAAACTTTTATCATTAAAATTATATAAATCTTATAAATATATATTGTAAAGTTATAGTTTATCTTACTTAAACTATAAAAACTTTAAAAAAAACAAGAAAAATGATTGAAGAATAACGAAATTAAGCAGGATTTTTATTTAATTAAATTACGTTCGAGTACTCGAAATAATTTGCTGACACAATTTAAACGAGAGCGTAATTTCATTAAATATTCTATATATGAAAATTCAAAGAAAATTTGCTTTGTTAATCTCAAAAATTCAGTAAAATGTCTATTTTATGGATCTATTTAGGATAGTTCAAATTTGACACGATACCCTATTTCTTTCTTTTTCTTTTCGTTATAAACATATAACAACCGTAAAACGTATCAAGTGAAAGAGGTGAAAGATCAATAAACAATTCCGGACAGAGTCAAATGACAAGTGGAATTGTACTCAGACCATCGACCTTTGTCACGTCCTAATCTGTATCTTACATACGGAAACGGAGTGGCGAACAATTCGGAAGCGAAGAAGTAGATCTAAACCAATCGGAACACTTAATCCGATAAAATCCTATTTAAACTGTGTACTCAAGAACACTGGAATTTTTCTATAAATTCTTCAGTTGTATTCTCTCCCGCTTTCTTCTTTCGCAACGGCATAAAGTTACAGCAAGTTCTAATATTTTGTTTTAGGCTCGTATATTTCGGCTATTCGGACGAATTACCCAAAGCTATTTCCAAAGCATCTCGCCCAAAATCATACATATTCGAACCTTTCTTTAACACACATATCAAAATACCTGAATTTTATAGAATATTTTATGCTGTTTTTAAATATATACACCGATTTTTTCCATTATGTCCACTTTTATGTGACAGTCACTTTAAAAGAAAAAGGTATTTATTTAGA
>NW_019386318.1:43352-124809 GCF_000671375.1 Centruroides sculpturatus | reverse complement strand
AAACGTAAAATATTTGAGTAGCCCAAGACATAGCCAAAGATTGAAGCGCCACAGCACTGGCGAAAATTTAAATTTGCCGACTGGAATTCTTTCGGTTGATTGACTTTCGGAAAATCGAGCTCTACTGTATTGTTGAATTATAAAAAAAATAAGAAGTTTTGATTTTTCAGTTTCAAAACACACTTGCATACATAAAAATATATTTTCTAAATATTAGTGCATTAGAATTGAGCTAATTAAGTTTTTAATTCAAAAGCCTATCATCATAACAACAACAAAATTATTTAACTACACTTTACCAATCTTTAACATTCAGTCTATGGTTCTATAATCGGTTTCGTCCGTCATAAATCGAAAAACTGTTCGATCCTGATGAGGGTCAATTTCATCAGGATCGAACAATTGACCNTTCAAAAGCCTATCATCATAACAACAACAAAATTATTTAACTACACTTTACCAATCTTTAACATGCAGTCTATGGTTCTATAATCGGTTTCGTCCGTCATAAATCGAAAAACTGTTCGATCCTGATGAGGGTCAATTTCATCAGGATCGAACAATTGACCGAAAACGTTAGATTACGTTAATAAAATAGACTGCATATCAAAGGTTCGTAAAGTGTAGTTATTTTTCGCAGTTTGAGAAGAGTTAATTATTTAATTTCGAAAACTCAAACAACAATTGAAATAAATTTAACAAATATCCTGACTAGGGATCACATTACTAGTAGATTTGTTAACTGTAATCAGTTACAAATGCATTGATAAGTGTACCTGTAATTTGTTATTTTTTACTTGCTAAATTTGAAATATAGGTAGGGTAAAAAGATTTTTAAAAGCCAATTATTTATTTGTATACACTTTCACATATATTTTTATTTATTAAAGACAGAAAAGCGTTAAATGTTTTTATTTACACTGTAAAGTAGTTTACATCGTTTATCTTTTAAATTATTACTTTCAGTTGAAAAAGTATCACATTTAGATTACCATACTGGACGGTTTTGGCAATTGTTTCTTTACTCACAATGCAAAGAGTGCAATAGTAATTTTAGCTAAGCAACTTATCAGTTGACAACACAAAACACATTTATTGGAATATCAGCACTTACACTGGCAACTTAAAAATTACAGCATATTCTATTTTTTCTTCTTTTCGGGTAGCAAAACTGTTGCTTTTCAAAATATAATAAAGGAAATTTAACCCCACATTGAACCATATCCGGAGTCAAAATTTAAAAATTACTAGTAAAACCACCAAGGTTTCAAAAATTTATCATATCTAATTATTTAAAAACAAATAGATTTTTGACTCAGTCATTTACAAATTTCAGAAAGCACCCAACTTGGAAAAACCTGAATAGAGCCAATAGACAATCTAAATACATGGGTCTTTATTATTTTTATTTAAAATGATACCTTTGACCTAGGAGAAACTGAGACTTCTCTAGCTTTTCTTTTCTTTCTTTTATCAAATTCATCTGGTGGCGAGATGGATGATTCTTGAGATGACTTCCTTCTTTTGGTATCGCTTTGTTTTGGAGGAGCAGGAGGAGGAGGAGGAGGAGAAGGAGACTGCGAAGGGGACTTCGGTTTCCGTTTTGGTTTAGGAAGAGGAGGAGACCTACTTCTAAAATAAATAAAACCAAGTTAGAAATACTGACCATATTTTAATTTTCAAATTAATTTGACAAAACCTCCCCTTTTAAACATTCTGAAGTATTAGGAAAATAAGTATATTAAAGTGTCTTTAATGAAATGAATATCAATAATTAATATTCCATTCATACTACATGGAATCAAAACATTAATGCAAGAATTTTTAATGTTCATTATGTAAGAAGCATAAAATTTTCTGACATTTGAATGTAAAGCATATTAATTTAGCATGTAAGCAAATATTATTAATGCAACTTCTGTGCTTTTCACACTTTTGAGAAGTATGATGCACAGGGGCAAGACACTACTAATTTCAGGTCAAGAACATATGCTTTAAATTAAATAAAGTAAGATTATTATTAAAAACTGCGGCCTGGCATTGTGAGACTGTCACAATAATTTTAGATCATTATTTTTTGAATATATGTAAGTTTATTAAAATATTTCTTATTGTCAAAATCAAGGGAAGCTACAGTGTCAATTTCTATTTCATTTTAATTTTTTTAAAGAAGTTTCTTTTGATGAAGTTTAAGTCAGGAATATAAATTTCTATCATCATGTTGAATCTATCTAACCTCTGACAAATACTGTCTCAGATGCAAATTACTACATTTGTGTTAATGTTAGAGACAGTGATAAAGGACCAGATCTACTTTCTAAATGACAATTATTTGTTCTTAATGTAAAACTTCTTTAAAATAAAATTCACAAATAACAAGAAATGATTATAAAATCATACTTGTATCATAATGACACACAGTTTTTGAAAAATCCATCAGTCTCTGAAGTTGCAAATTTTAGTACAATGTGCATATCCTCAAGGCAGTCATGTAATCTTTCTAGAAGCCTACAAAGAAATGTCAAAAGTGGACTAAGTTTTATGTGAGTGAAATGGTCATTGTAAGGTGGCTGTTTATTCAGACAGTTGCTTTTTGTGATGTTTAGTTTTTAAATATATAATGTACAGTTTTGTAAAATTGCCAAGCTATTTAGACAATTCTTGTCAACATTAACTAATTGGAAATGCATTAAAAATCTCTACTTTATTTTTTAACCTGAGCAACACTGTCAGTCTGCTAGTAAGTTCTAAAGTTAAAATGTACAGTTGACCCCCCCTATAATGTGTTTCTTGTAAAGGAGTCAATGTCCGATCGTTATTTTATGTTTTGGGGCGTTATTTTTATTTAATTATTTTCTTTTCGGGGTTCTTTTTTTTTGTTAAGGACAAACTCCTGAGCACCCATGAACATTGAAAGAAAAAGCAAACTTAGTTTGCATCAGTGCCTGATCCTGTAACGACAACTTATGTAAATTAAGACAGTGCAGAGCTGCACTCGAGGTAGAATAAAAGGCGGCACATCCACGACAGAGATAGGTAGCTTCAGGTGACGACTGTGGGAGCGACGGCGGTAATAAACTAGAGGAAATATAATCTTTTGCTGTAAAATCATATTTTTTGAGGTGGAGATAACAATTTTGTTGATTAGATATATGTACAAGTTGNGGGAAGCAGCAGGCTAACTGGCTGCACCATATTGCCAGAAACTCCTGGGGCATTAGCCCAAAAAATCGCACTCTGATTTATAAAGGTGCGGTGGAACCAGCTTTGCTGTATGCAGCCCAGATCTGGGGCAAGAGGGCCTCCATCGTCTACAACAAACGTCGGCTTTTATCAGTACAGAGGGGCTTTGCATTGCGCATCTGCAGGGCCTACCGGACTGCCCCTACGGACGCACTGTTAGTCCTGGCCAACCTGCTCCCCATTCACCTCAAGATTAAGTCCATTGTTTGGAAATGGAATATTCTAAACACTAATATGGAAAACCTCACGGACGATAAGTTGCAGAACCAAATTCGGCAAGGTGACTTCCCGCCGAACAGCCTTAGCCTCCTTAGTGACATAAGACTACACGGCATTGATAATTATATAACTGGTCTTGGGGCAATGCACCACCCTGCTCTCACTAACCAAATCAAGGTAGAAACCCTCGAAGAAGGCAAGGCTCAGTATAGATGGCATGTGTATACTGATGGCGCCAGGAACAATAATGGGACCGGAGCCGCTCTGGTAGTGTACGACACCCTTGAACAACAAAGTCTTCCATGAGGAATACTTCAGGTTACACAGTCATTGCTCCAATAATCAGGCAGAGCTTCGGGCAATGGTCAGGGCCCTTGCCTTGATTACCAGGGGCATAAAGCATTACACTGGGGGTATAAAATTAATAACAGATAGCCGTTACGTAATCCAGACTATTAGAGGAAACAACAAAACGGTGGCAGATGGGATTAAAGCAAGGCATCTTGCCAACAATCTCAACAACTACAGCAACGTTACCCTTTGTTGGGTTCCCGGTCACCAAAACATCGAAGGAAATGAGCGGGCTGATTCCCTGGCCAAAAAGGCGGCTGGTTTGAAGCTAAATCCCACCTATGGACGTGTACCTATAACGCACATCAACACTTACATCCTCAAAAAATGCAAAGAGGCCTGGCAATCGGAATGGGAAGTCTCCACTACTGGCCGCACTACCTACCGCTTCCTACCCTCCATCCACAGACGCATCCTCCTGCATCATCTTCACCCCACCTTTGAGCTCTCCCAATGCCTCACAGGGCATGGGAACCTTCCGGCATATCTACACAGATTCAAAAAACTTCCATCTCCTTACTGCCATTGTGACAACACTAGTATTGGGGATGTTTTCCACTATGTCTTTGACTGCCCGGACTTTGACCTCCAGCGTGGTCCTCTATGGATGCACTGCACCCTCAACGGCCAGCCATGGCCACCTCCAGCAGACTTTCTATGTGAGACTAAAGAAACCTTCACCGTGTTCAACAATTTTATAAACTCCTGCACCATCTTCCGTGGTTCCTCGCAGGGTTGTCCACCTACAGGCACTCCCCTGCCTGCCACCGGTCCATCTTAGGCTGGCCACCCATCCCCCCATCGATTGGGCTCCACCTCTGTCGGATAGTCTGCAAGCCTAATCACTAGTTCGCAATTTCCTTCTAGCATCCAGCTATCATCTTCCGCAACTTGTCCAGCAGCAGTAACCTCTTCCAGCTTCCAGCAACCACAACTCACCGTGTTCGTCAACTACCTGCCAATAAGGACCATCTGACAGACTTTACAGCATCAACATCGCTTGCACAAGGCACCTCTGTATACTACCCAACTTTTTTGTAATACCCCACTTGAAATGTGTTTATTGTATAATTATACTTAGTACTGTACTCTTCCAAGCCAAATTGGCACCTTGTTTATATGTAAATGTTCCTTTATTATCAATAAAAATAAAAGTTACGTCCGTCCAGGAAATCCCAAACCCTTCCTTTCACCCTCTGCCTCTTCCACCCCCTCCCCGGCCTTTTTCCTCTTCCTCTCTAACCTACTTCTTCCCAACTTCCACCCTTTATCCTAACCTTTTCTAACTTTCCGGGCTAAGTCGAAAGACAGCCTGCTCATTCTATTCCTACTGAAGGGTACACGATAGGTTGTTTAGGGGTACAGAAAAAAGTTAGTTATTATGGCAGAAAAAATAATATATTATGTATCACAAACTAATAGTATTAAAAAATTATTAGGTAAAAAATGTTCCTTGCAACAATCACAACTTTATTACTAATTTAAAGTTACAATATATAAAATTAACATTACGGGTACTCACTAAATTTCTTAAATGAGGGGTACAATCTAGAGATATGACATGTCACGGGGTATGCTAATGAAAAAAGGTTGGAAACCACTGTGCTAAAGTAATGTTTGCTTTAGACATTTAATCACCTGACTTAATTTCCCAAGCCAAACCAATATAAGGTTGATTTATACCCCCCTCCGGGGAGTCTTCACCAAATGCCAGATCGGTGACATCCAGGAATTCACCAAAAAGCCGTATCCCCAAATTGACTTTGTCAAGTGCGATCCAGGAGTCTCAGTCGTGACTTTGTTAATTTGTGCGTTGAATTAAAGAAAGGACAGATTCAAACCTCCGTGGAATTGTCAAAGAGGTATGATAACAAATTGTGTAAACTCTCTCTCGGCCCCCTTTTACTTGTACTCAAGAGTTAGGAATTCTCGATAAGTATTCGATGTTCATTATTGTTAAGTTTATCTGTTATCCAATAAATTTTTGGTTTCCTTGTTAAATGTTAGCATTTACACATCTATTACCTACACCTTACTGACGACCCCTCTCCTCCTCCACTCGACCTGACAAAAAGAATCCCAATCTCTCGGGATCATAAAATGTAAACCAGTCATCCACTGACAAATGGGCAGTTTCCAACAAACTGTTGCCAAGAAAGGGGCGCGACATCCACCTTGCCTCTGGCTACTCACAATTTATTTAGAATACATAATTTTAATTTCCAAAAAATCAATGTATGTTTTAAATAATTCCTATTCTAAACATACAATAATATGCAAAAACAAGTATTCTTCCTAAAATTTGAATGTTTTATTAAGTATTTTCAAGGGAATATATATATTTAGTTTCAGAAGTTGTAGTTAAAACAAAAATTTTAAGTATCATATCATAAAAGAAAACAGCTCATTTAAAATATATCACAGTAAAATTTAATCAGTTTATATAACTTATGAATAGGTGTTATCAACAACATTCTCTTGGTAATAGTTTTCCACTTTCATCACTCTTGCTAGTTAACTAAAAAATGTCAATTTTGCTGTTGTCATTTTAACATGATTTTCATTATTCTGTAAATCAGTAAAATGAAAACTGCAAAACTGATGCAATATTTCAGCTAACTAACAAGAATGACAAAAGCAAAAACTAAGACCAGGAAATACATGAATGAGGTTATTGACATAATACAAACTGACCAAATTTCATTAATCATATTTACATAATTGTGAACCACCATCTACTGCTTTAGTTGAAGAGTTATTCTTTATTACTGATCTTAATACACAAGATGCTGTCAGTGCTCCATCTTCAGAGTTTATACCAAAATGTAACAAAATAAATACAACAAACATAAAAAATCAAAAACTAAAAATAAAACGTAAAAATATCAAGATACAGAGAGACAAAACTGTTTTTTCTCTGGTTTTTGGTTTTATTTTATATTTGTGTTACATTTGTTATAAACTTTGAAGATAGAGCACAGCTCTGAAAACACTTGGTATATGAAGATCAGTGATAAATAACAACACGAAACTTTGTAGTGGACTGTAGTTTTTTGAGGATCTAAGATCGTGAGTGTTCCTTTTATAATTGTAAACTTGTTTATTTTATACAGTTTTTAAATATATCTTATCTGTATATATAAAAAATAAATACTTATTGGTTTGTCCTTTATACAAATCTTTATTCTTAAACTAACCTGGATCAAACTTTGTATGAGTGTCCTAAAATTTGTAGATTCTAGAATTGACACTAAGCTATATACTACCCAAAAATATTGATTTAATTTCTTTATATCAATTAATTTTTGCCTACATCTGACTTGCTGCCTTTACATCTGTTGGCAAAAGAATTTTTAAATATAATTGTGAGAACCCAATTTTTAACAAAAATATTTTTCCATTTTCATCATAGGCCTACCTGTTTTGACAACTAACATTATTGACTATCCTTCACTACCTGAGAACATCTCAATTTACACTTTCTCAATGGCAAAAACGGCATTTTCCCATGATCTATTGACTTCTCGGCCAAGCATTACTGTTTATATATCAGAATTGATGGCTGAATGAGGCAGTCATCACCCATTCCTCTACCAATATCGAACTCTGTGTCTCCTTCAACAAAATACCATCATCTCCAAATATGAAATAATAATTGATACCAACAGGAGTATGTCCCCACATCTGGAACATTCCTATCGTGCTGACCATCTCCAAGAGATACCAAGAAATGGACCTTCACACCTGTTTTTTGAGAATATCATAAAACCCCATATATTTATGACAATGCACAATTTATTGTGAACTCTCTCTCTCGCAACCACCTCCGTTAGATATATCATAATATCAGGTAAACCAACCTACATATCATATAACCTTTTTCTTTTCAAATAAATGGTTATTTGTTGTTAATCTTAGAGTCTGAGTGCACTACTTCCCTTATGCTGTCTCACATCCTCCATCCAGAATCCGATCGCTTGCGCAAATGGCTGCTTGTGTGACCTATTTTCAAATCCAACAAACTTGCCGTCATGGCCTCCACATTGAATGAGACATAGTGGTGTCAGTCCTGACGAGGAGGCATGAAAGAAGTTACAATTCATACAAAAAAGAATATAATTTAAAAAAACAATTATTATATTCCCTTATCATACAAATTTAGAATTCTTAAGGAATTTGGGTTAGGATATCAATTAGCTATTATAACAATCTTCATGAGTCCTAGCCACCAAGAGAGAGAGAGAGAGCGAGAGCATTTATAAAGGTTTGCAGATAGATAAATACTTTGTAGAAATTGTTAAGGTCATTCTTTCATTGTTGGTGGGTTAGAGCCATGGTTCTCAATCTTTTTGAAGTCAGAGAACACTAAACTTTGACATTTTCTTCCACAGAACACTTATAATACATCAGCTTTGAAGCAGGGGTGCTTCAGCTTTTTGAAATCAAGAGCGCACTCAGTCTACTATATGATGTCATTGGCATTTGCCGATTACATTCCCATACAAAAATTATTTTGAACTCTATTGATTTTTCTTTTGTAACAATTTTTAATTGTATATTTGATTTTTTTCATGGAACACTTGAAGTGGCTTCACAGAGCACCTGTGTTCTGCAGACCATGGATTGAGAACCATAGGGTTAGAGGATTCAACAAATCAATAATTTGGAAGATTTCAGTTGGAGACCCTTTATAACAGTTAACAGGATTGTTCAGTGGTTCAAATTGGAATGTCACCAATTGAAAGGAAAGTAACTTGGGGTTTCAGGATGAGTAAATGGTAATCTTCAACGTAGGTAAGGAATCTGAGATGGCAAACTTCGATGATGACGGACTCTCTGTGACAAACAAACTCTCCTGTCATCATCAAACATTGCCTTTTATTTGGGAGTCCTCCACTTTCTTCTCATGCCCTTTTTCTGGCAACATTTAGTTCTACGGCCCAATGGCGATTTTTCCATTAGGTTCCTGGTGACACGTTCGATGTGTCATCTTGGAAAGGAAGTGACTCCGGGGTGAAAGATACAATCATATCCTTTAACATTTAATAAATGTGGGAAACATTTTAACAAATTTTAACACAATCAATGAAAAATTTGATTCAAAAATTTATCGTCAAGTCCAGGCTGTCACATTAAGACAACAGTAGCTAAAAGGAAGATACTGTAAAACTCAAAGTCAAAATGAAAATTTTGAAGTTTCATTTGTTAGAATTTAGTAAATTGTTTTTCTTTTTACTTGTTTTTATTTATTTCTATATATATTAATAAACTAGCTGTTACCAGCAGCCTTGCTCGCACATATTTTGCAAGCAAACCCTATTTACATTCAATATTTCAACAACCATAGTAATTGTTCCTTTTAAAAATCAATTTTTCAAAAAAATATTTCCTCAAAAATTGATGAAAACTTCTACAGAAATAACCACCGTTTTTTGCCTGGACCGCATTTAATCAGAGACAAAAGCTTATCTTTGTATTCTTTATTTACTTATTTACTATGCATTTCGGGTGAAATATTTTCACATAACTTGCATCCCTCTTCAAGTTTTTTACATTTCTATAGATTGGTAAATTCAATTATTACATTTGTTATTACGATAACTTACAACAATAGTTATTTGGATATATTTATACAATAGTTAACTAACCTGTGTTAAGTTTAGACCTACATCTGTCCAGTGTTGATGTTGTGTCCCCTAAGGCATTTTTAGACCGTTTTCCCCTCTTTTTGTTTTCTTTCCCTTCAGCTCCTCCCATTTCCTCCCACACGTTGTCAACCTCCATTCCATCATTTAGGTTTATGGTTTTGCCTTTATTAACAATTTCGAAGTGCTCTTTGAATTTTTGTAGATAACTGTCTTTTTCTTTATGAATTATTTTTACACTTTTCTTGTTGATTGTGCATCCAAATTCCTTACAGTGATTTGTCCATGGTGATTGGTTATAATTAAGTCTAATTGCTGCTTTATGTTCTTTTATTCTGGTACGAAGTTGCCTTCCTGTTTCGCCAATGTATATCGCTAGTTTCTTACATGGCGAAACAGGAAGGCAACTTTGTACCAGAATAAAAGAACATAAAGCAGCAATTAGACTTAATTATAACCAATCACCATGGACAAATCACTGTAAGGAATTTGGATGCACAATCAACAAGAAAAGTGTAAAAATAATTCATAAAGAAAAAGACAGTTATCTACGAAAATTCAAAGAGCACTTCGAAATTGTTAATAAAGGCAAAACCATAAACCTAAATGAAGGAATGGAGGTTGACAACGTGTGGGAGGAAATGGGAGGAGCTAAAGGGAAAGAAAACAAAAAGAGGGGAAAACGGTCTAAAAATGCCTTAGGGGACACAACATCAACACTGGACAGATGTAGGTCTAAACACAGGTTAGTTAACTACTGTATAAATACAGTAAAGCGTCAATTATCCGAAAGATTATCAACATCCATCAACAAAGTAGAGCGTCAATTATCCACAGCACTGGCGAAAATTTAAATTTTCGCCAGTGCTGTGGCGCAGCAATCTTTGGCTATGTCTTGGGCTACTCAAATATTTTACGTTTTTGATACTAAGTTAACTTATGAAGTATAATTTTTTATTGTTTTTATATATTTCAATATATTTATTTTGTTTGTTCAAAATAAAAAAATAATTTTTAACGATACAACAGTCTTCGTTAGGCTTAACATTGACAAAAATTCAACACGAAGTGACACACAACGGAGAAAAATTTCAACATGGGATAGGTTAATATACTTTTTCGTACATAATTGGTTATCTGAAATATCGATCTTCCGAACAACCCCAGTCCCCAATTGATTCGGATAATTGACACTCTACTGTATATCCAAATAACTATTGTTGTAATTTACCGTAATGACAAATATAATAATTGAATTTACTAATCTAGAGAAATGTAAAAAACCTGAAGAGGGGTGCAAGTTACGCGAAAATATTGCACCCGAAATGCATAGTAAATAAGTAAATAAAGAATACGAAGATAAGCTTTTGTCTCTGATTAAATGCGGTCAAGGCAAAAAAAACGGTGGTTATTTCTGTAGAATTAACCCATGAAGCTTCATAAATTTTTAAGGAAATATTTTTTTGAAAAATTGATTTTTAAAAGGAATATAAAGAAAACCACACCATTGATATATACATATCTATTACTTATAGTAACTGTTATTTAACACCTACCACTGAGAATGATGAGAATTGCTGAGAATCAAACAAACTGTTTTTAATTTGATAAATTTTCTGGAACATTTACAATCAGTCTATAATCGAACCAATATGCAAAAATAAATTTGAATTTAAAACGGTTCATTTTAATTTAACATTTAATTAAAAAATCAATATATAAAAAATATTTATAACAATGTCTGAAATGTTGTCAATTTAATAGACCTACGTACTCAATGAAGACTAAATGTAATTAAAAACAAAAAAAATCACATCTAAAATAGTACAGTAGAAGCCGTTCTTAGGGTTAAGCCTTAATGCTCTCACTCTCCCCCGTGGGGGAATTTCAAAGAATCTCTTCTTAGTGTGCGTTTTCCTGACAAACCCTAACTGTGTACCAAATTTCACCTCTAGGTTCTGGAACTTTCTAGAAAAAACTGAAACATTCTCATTGAAGAGTCACACATTTTCGAAGTCAACCACTTTCAAACCCCATATCTCTCACATTCTTATAGCTATCGAGACGCAACCACCATAGTGCACAATGGGAGACTTGGGGCGACTACCAACCATAAACACCATTCATGTGCAATGTGTAGTTTTGGCTGCAGAGTGAAGTATAGGCACAAACACGTCCATTTATATATATATAGATAAATAAACAAATTAATAATTTCATTTAACATTTATTATTTAACTAAGTTTTGTAAAGTAATTAAATTCACCAAGTATTTCAGGTATTCAAATATTCAAGATTTGGTTAGTATTCAAATTTGAGAAACTAATATTCACCAAGTCTAATTATATTAAATTAAGTTTTAAAGTAAATTAATCATGGAAAAAATTTCCCTAACACAATTTTCATTTATTTTATTAAATTGGTCATTTATACATTCTAAAACATTATTTCATATTCATACATTATTCACAAAATATTTTCTGGGTTTCGGTTATATTAGCATTAAAAAGGTGAATTAAGTTGCTGCCAAATCTACTTCCCTTCTTGTATACAAGCCTCATCTTTTCTACACATTAATATAAAAATTATAATCAGATAGAAACTTCTAAATCATTTTGCAATCAACAAGAAATGAGCAAGGCAAAAATAAATTCCATCAGAACAAATTAATTATTGAGCACTGGACATCATGCAGTGAGCCAATGTTCAGAGAACCAACAGCCTAATTATTTCTCTTTTAAAATTAATCTGTGAAAATTGCTTGATATAAGCATTGTCAGCATTATGATTACTGATTCGTTCAAACCATAATTATATGCGCTTATTTTGTAATGTGATAATTAAGAAAGGGTTTCATTGACCGATAAGGGCAAACACCCAGAAAAAACAAAGTAGAAGATAGAAAAAAATTTATTTTGCATAATAATAAAGTACAAGTACAAAGGGATTCCAACTCTAAGGATTTTTGATTAACAGTCACCCAAAATCCAGTCATTGGTAGAACAATTACAAAAATTATCACAATTCATACAGAAAAAACTGATGATAATAATTACAAAAATGTCTCCTTAACACTAATTTTTAATACTGATTTATACCTAGAAGAAAATAGGGGAAAAGACGTAGTGAAGACGGTGGATAGGGTAAGAAAGAATACCTGGGTAGTGTAAATGTTGTTCAGTTACCATGAGGGGGCCACATGGAAACTTCTTTAACACAAAGTTCTTGCTTCTGTCTTTCTTTTCCTCAGTTCTTGAGGGTTTTCATATATTTGATTCCAATAACCAGATGCATGTTTAGATTCAAGCTGAAATGCTGACTCTAACCCACTAACTTTGGCCCAGGAATTTCAACATTCCTGTTCAAAGTTCTGACTTCACCCATCTACTCTGGCATGTGGAACTGTAACATCTCTCTCTCCTTTCGTTGCCCTATCAGAGCACTAGCTCAAAAATGACCTATCTTTGCTCCATACGCCCTCAGGTAACCTCATATACATTATGTTGATGAATTCTAGGAAGTGGGAGAGTAGATTCGACTGTTAAAAATTGGAAAAAAAAAAAGATTCCCAATTGTCCAGCTTTACATGAACAAATTATGTTGTCAATTTTACAAGATTTTTTCCTTAAAGTTTATAAAATGCTAGTAATTTTAGTGGGACAATGGTGTGCATTTACGTTCATTTGATATTTTACTTGTGATTAAATGAAATAAAATTAGAATTGTATTAATAAATCTAATTTTTCTTTATTTTGATCTTTAAAGTCAGACCTTGTCCTATATGCGAGGTCATCTTATATTCGAGTAAATACAATAATTAGAAATAATCTGAAGGATCTGTCTTTGAAATTTAAATTGTTTTTATTTTCATATATTCATATACATACAGATGTTATAGTTAAAAATTTCCCCTAGGTTATTTTTCTGTAATTATCTATATATAGTATATAGGTAAAGGGAATATAGATAATCTTAACCTTACAATCTTTCCTTTAACTTTAAGCATGAGAGAACAATGATAGTTAACTTATGCATGATGGAACAAATGTTTCCACTCAGTATTTTTTGTTGAACTGTGGTTTATTTTCTTTGAATCATATAATTCAGTATAAAACAAATATTCCAGAAACAATCCTACATTAGCACTTGACAGTTATTTACAATAACTTATGATTATTAAAAAAAATAAAGTTTAAAGTTCTCTGCTTTCTTGAAAATTACAATAAATGGATTCTACATATTCAGTTCTTAATAACTTTAAAATGGGCTGTACTCTTAACATTAAGTAATGCAAATAAATAAAGATTATAATTATCAGAAATTTTGCTTTTATTGACTTGTACATTAAAACAATGTATAAATCTACAATTTATTAATTAATATATAATCCACCTAGTGTTATTTGCCTACTGGTTTTTACCACAAAGAAGGCTTTATTCTGAGGTTCTTTTTTCCTACTACACAAATATCAGTTTTATTTTGACCAAGCCAATAACTATTAGCATTAATAATCTGTTCTAAATGATGTGAACAGAAAATAAGGACAATAACACAAATGTTATATCTGTATAATTATTTAGTAATTTCAATCATCATTCAATCTTAATTGTTAGGCATGCACAATGTACACTGTGTGCCTGCACATGATATAACTTACTATACATTAAGTGCATCGTAGTTGTGGGTTTTAGCTTAAATCACAATACAGTGGTACCTCAGGATACGAACGCCCCAGCATACGAAATTTTCAGGATACGACATGAAATTCGAACATATTTTTGCTCCACGATACGAACAAAAACTCACCATACGACGTTACATTAGTTNACCAACATTGTGGTTTTTACCTATGGAGATATAGGATTTTCTGGTCTTCCTCTGATAGACCAACATGCTAGACAATTTGCAAAAATATAGTATATCTTCATATGTCCAATTCCAAATGAAGATTCCATGATTTAAACTAAGTTCAGGGTCATTTTGAAATGAACCTCTACACTCAAATTAATTGGGCAAAACTGTTTTTATTCAAATTACGTAAAAGAACTTTTGTATTTAATTTTGATGGAGAAAATCTGAAAGATCTGTGTAGAACAACCTTCAGATTTAATAACAAATTTTGATAGTGTACCTCAATCCATAAGGTCCATTCTGCACCTCAAAAAAAAAAATCTTTTGCTTTATTTATTTTTTAATTGGTTGAACATTACAATCTTTTTGAACATCCCACAGAAAAATGTTCCAATTCCATAGATACATGGTTTGCTTCACATGCTTATCCCATGGGCTTGGCCTTGGCCCACTTGTTCCCAATATAGACTATTTATAAGAAAAATTTCATATAATTCAACTTCTGTGAGGGGCCAACTTCCACTCCATTCTCTTTTGCTCTACCTCCCACAGAATGGACAGCTCAACTCCACATTTGCTTTGCTCATTTGTTCAAAAATTTTGTGATGATTTATTGATTTTCAATGTCAACATTCTATTTCTTTCCCTGCAACAGAAAGTGTTGTGACAATTTTAAGCTAAATATTTTATATAAGTTATACATTCTTCTAAATGTTCTATATATATTTACAGTGGTACCTCAGGTTACGAACGCCCCAGCATATGAAATTTTCAGGATACGACATGAAATTCGAACATATTTTTACTCCACGATACGAACAAAAACTCACCATACGACGTTACATTAGTTCGCATTTTTCATTTGTTTTTCTTATTACTGTTATTTTTTTTAATGTATTACTTGGCTTTAATTTGAGTATGTTTTTCGCGTTGGAACGAATTATTTGGTTTTACGTGTAATCGTATGGGAAAAGATGATCCACCTTACGTGATTTTCATGATACGATCTCAGTTTCGGAACGGATTAATTTCGTATCCTGAGGTACCACTGTACTGATGATGTGACTGCATAAAAATGTATCTTTGTACATATTCAATACAAATGGTAAATCCTACCAACATTCCTTCCACAGCTCACTTTTTGTGAGCTGAATAAAATATATAGTAAAACCTGTGTAAACTGGAATCACACAGCACCAAATATTTTTTCTGGTTTGGCCGATTTCCATTTTAAACAGGTTTTTGTTAACATGGAAAATTCCTCCATTCCAAAGAATTTTCCATTTAGGCTAGTTTCCTTTTCATTCAGGTTCCATTTTGGACAGGTTTTACCACTCTCTGTAATTTCGGTAATTTTTTTAACTTAAACATAATCAGAAAAAAGAATTACTTATAAAAACCAGAATCAGACAATTAATTACTGAACAAATATGGGATTCCCAATGCACAATTAAAAATTCTTATTACATTAGAATATGTGCTGCCATATTGTACAGTGTCAATTATCTGAAAATCAATTAATCAAAACAGACATGATTCCAGAAATTACAAAATTTTACGTAATAATTATTATCAACAATCTTCTATAGACCACTATTGAGCTATCTTGTTGTGAACAACTTGCCTTAATCTGTTTATTATTATTGTACTTGAATTGAAATTAATATTCATAGTTCATTTCAGGTATTCTCTATTCTAATTGGTTATCCAAAATCCATCATCATTATTTTGGATAATCATGCCCTACTGTACAGTCTTTAACAATAGCTAACATTTGATTGAAGTAACAAAATGTACGCACTTTACAGTATTGCATTGCAGCAACTAAAATGATTAATCTCCAATGTTTAATGCACTAATTAAGACTGATGATAATAACTGATAATGATTTTGTGAGGGATACCATGCACAATGCCTCTAGTGCCAGCTGAAGCATGATATGTATTAAGGTGGATGACCAAAGACGTCACATGTTGAACAAATTTACTTTAGCATCAGGCAAAATAGTGTAGTTACATCAAATTTGTAGTCTATCTGTATATGTTAAGATAACCAGATGTCCCGATTTTTAACAATTTGTCCTGCATCCTGGAGCATTTTAAAAACGTCCAGGGTTTTGGAAAGATTAAGTTTTTGTCAATTATGTGTCATAAACTTATGTCTAATGTTTAAAATTCGTAATCATCATTTTGTATCAGTAACAATGTGTGCCTGAGCATCGGAAATAAAGAATGCTCCACTGACAAAACCTTTGTGTTCGTATCAATGTAAAAAATCGACAGAAAATGGTTTGCAGTGCATAGCTGCACCTGTTCACAGGCTGTCCAAACAAGTGAACATTTTTTTCATTGCATGTTACATGGCGCAGAGCTCTCTTCTGTTGCCGCCTTAGAAAGCCAGTGACTAGCAAAAGTAATATTTCCAAAAATGATCTTTTTAATAAGGTATCATTATTAAAAAATATATATTGATAAGGAAAAGGTTAAATCTTGGGCATCAGCAAAAATCTCAGCAGAGAACAAATGGTTGGAAATATTTCATCATTTCGAAACAAACTATTTACATACAATAATTCATTAAAAATGGTGGAATATGCACTGCCCTTACCAGGAACTAATGCCGTGACTGAACACTTTTTTTCCTACCATAAATAAAGTGTGGACATCTGATAAATCACAATTAAGTATTGAGACTTTGAAAGCCATAATATATGTGATATATAATTTAATTAACAAATTCTTGCAAAAAATTTCATGACATTTTAAACGATGACAGCAATATACTAAAAAAATTCACTCAAATGAGAAATGTGAAAGAATAAAGAGTTTTTAAAGATTTATAATAGTATACATATTTATTATATTTGTAAATTTTACATATGTTGAAATTTAAAAAAATATAATACAATACAATTTTTGCATTCTTTTATAATAAAATTTTGTTGATCTAGAACAATTTTTTTCAACAAGACAACCAATGCACCTGTCAATCCCACTTTACCAATGTGAAAATATGGTCACCTTAGTATATGTAGCGTAAATAAATAATATATAGAGACACAGTTCAATTATTATGTTGTCAACATCTCATACACCACATGCTCAGACACTTAGACAACATTAGAATAGATGTCCAATGGGTCCCAGGTCATGTGGGGTTCTTGGCAATGAGACCGCTGACAGTCTTGCCAAACAAGCTGAAAAGTCTTTGATCACTAGTACTTTCAGTTACATTCCTACCTCGTACATCAATGATCACATCAAGAAGTAAATCTTAATTATCTGGCGAGACAGCTAGGACCATGACACCACTGGTAGGATCACCTACACTTTCATCCCCAAGGTTGACACTATTGAGATTTTTTGCCACTTTTACCCTAGTTACACCCTCAATCAGCTGCTTACAGAACATGGTAATTTTAAGCCATACTTGATTAGATTTAACCTTGGGGACAATCCACAATGCAATTGTGGTATTCGGGAGGACCAAACACCACTTCATTTAGTTTTTCGCTGTAACAGATACAATCAAATTAGGGATAGTTTAATGAGAGCTGCTATTCTTGAAGGGCATTGCAACCTGCACCAATTCATTCATACGTATACAATGTTCCATCATCTAGTCGCATTCATATCCCTTAGTGACGCTCTTGAAAGCACTCACTCCAGGGCACGAATGGCAATTAGCTTTCCCTTGCTTTATTTCAACTGTCGATATATAGCTGCCTTTCAACTTCATATTTTAATTCTTATTTTCTGTCTTCTTTTTCAGTCTAAATTCAGTTAGTCTTAGTTGTAAGTTAGATTAGGACTCAGCTTAGTTTCCAGTTAGGTTATGATAGATTAGGTTAAATTAGATTAGATTTAGTTGTCTGGTTAGGTTCGTCCTAGGTTATGGTAGGTTAGTTTAGTTAGTGAGTAAGTTAATGTTTAAAAAATTTTTTTTGGGGTCTTGCTCATTTGTCTTCTTTTGGTCCATTCATCCAGTCTAGTTTGCTGTTATGTTTGTTTGTTTTTCACATTGTCAGTCTAGCTGTTAAGTAGTATTAAGATTCACACTTGCATTCAATTTTATTAGCATTAAGTCAATAAAAGTCTTCCTACAAACAGCCACTTGGCACTAATTTCTACACTTAGCTATTCATGGAGGCACTCAATTACTGGTGTTTGCTACATTCAGGTTTTCTTTTACACCCTTTAAGGGACTATGGCCTTACAGTCTAAAAACTGCATGTCAACATCAAGCATAGGAGGGATCCTACCTTTCTCTACTGTCTATCTGCTCTCCCTCCTCTTTCCCTTACCCTCTTTTTGCCGGCTAAACACCTTGCATACGGCCAATGTCTTTCACGTATGTATGTATGTTTGTCAACATCCCAACAAGTTATCATCATCATGTTGAAGCTAATAACACAAGACGATACCTTAAAAGTGCTAATTTATCTGAAAATAACGACAACCAAATTCTGATCAAACGAAGCAAAGTTTTAATAGTATATTTTAAGTTTTGGGATGTGATAATTCTGATAACATTAAAACAACTCATAACTGTAAATGGAGTTTATTAGTCAACTTATACAGATAATTCTTTACAGATACCTGTATTTTAATAAAAATATAACAATGTGATGTAAATTATATTTACTATTAACTTAGTATTTTTAAAATAGCATCTGAAGTATTACATTAAAGCATTTTTTATAATCTTAACCAATAGTAGAAAATTCTAGCAAGTAATATTCTATAATGATGGTAGATATAAGTTATTTAGTGATTCAGATGTCAATTTTTTGAAAAGTGATATGTTCTGCAACTGTATAGATATTTTTCTTTGCAAAAGAAAATAATTAATGCCTTATTCATACAACTCATAACAGTAAATGGAGTTTACTAGTCTTAAATTTAAATGAATGAAGGCAATTACCTTCATTCATTTAAATTTAAGATGAAAGTACAAAATCACACACATTGTTTACAAAATATTTAAATCACTTATGTCATTTGATAATTAGAAATAGATAAATAAATAACACTCATGCCAAAATTGTATAGCTTCTTGATAATAAGCACCGAGTTCAGCGTATTAACGCTGACTCGGTGCTTGTTATCAAGAAGCATTTGATAATTAAAAACATAAGCAAATTACAAAGTTTTTTTAATGATTTTATGATAATGCCTAGTCAGTTTGGTATTTTTTATTCGTACAATTGCCACCATTGCCATTTATTACACAAAGTATTTCATATTAACGACAAATTAAAAGCTTAACTTTTGTTTAACTTTACTTAATCCGCACAAAATATTATAGAACAGACGTACGGTACGTTTAATACAAAGCTTTCTTTATCGGATACGGTATATTTGCTAGATAATTACAAACCGGTACCGTCCAGCGTTTTTCCCATTTAGCATATAAAAATTTATGGAAACTTTAATAAATATTTTTACGATTACCACGCGCAAACTTCAATTTTTTTAAGTAATAACAAAACTTGAAAAATAATACCCCATCAAAGAATATTATTTAAAAAATATATTATCTTATAATAAAATATCTATATCTATATAAATGAAAACATTAATAAATAGAGTTACTCATTTATATTTTTTTAAATTATTATTCATCAGGAAAATTTTAACGATTTGAGCTAACAACGTATACAGAGATTAAAAATATGTTTATAGAAAGGGCTTTACTTTCCTATATTTGTTTATTCTAAAAAAACAAAAATAAGTTATATAGATTTAAGAGTAATAAGTTAAATATTAAATAATTAAAATGCCGGCATTAAAAATAAATATTTAATAAAGAAAAAAAACAATACACGTGGCATTCAAAGGCGCTTTTAAAAATTATTCAAAATTGTAAATTTTGAATAATTTTTATTATAAATTTGTTACGGATCTTAGACGTTAACATTTTAACGTGGTTTTTACCAATGCCAGTCACTTCCTCTAAACATCACCGCCACAACTTCATTATTGTGTCTCCCTGACAAAATTTAACTAAATATCTCAAAGAAAAACTAAAAAGTAATTGATAAAAGAACAGACATTCCAGCCTAATTTCAGTGGGAGGAAATGTAATTTTGGTAATTGTTTTGTAATTTTTACTCGACCGAGGAAATTGAAATCAGTTTGAGTCAAAAATGGCAATGAGGAAAAACATAAAATTTGTAATGGATAAAACAATATACAAGTATTACCTTACTTACACATATACATAGAAGTGAGATATGTGCTTCATACAGCGTGTATGTATATTGTTAAAAGAAAATCGATTGCGAATAAAAAATGAAATTGGTTAAATGTCGACTTAAGTATTGAGGATAATTTTAAGATATTCCTAGCTCAATCAATAAGTATAGACGTTACATAAAATATACCTTACCGTAAGAAATAAATTCATCCGAGACATTATACTTTTCTCTGTACCATAATTTACCTATGAGCAGGATAGATATTACTCTGATAAAATAATTAACTTCGAATAAAACATATAAGATGAAGAGAAAGAGAGTGCACATGTCTCTACATCAAACGCGCAAGGTGTAGTGGGTGTGACGTCACAACCGGCTGGTAAATGATGTAATTCTCGGATTCGTAATGTTTTAATAACGCGCGATCGTATCGTTACTCGGAAATTCCAAGAAACATTCCGCAACTTTACCGCAATACATTTAAGTTATTTCTCATTAATATACATTATGCCTTTCCGACATTCGTGTAATCGTCGCGTTATCTTTGCTTTCCATAAGTAAACGGTTACGATTATTTCTACAAAAGAATATATCTATTCATTTTATCCAAACAGAACTTTTATTTAAAAAGTCTGCGCGAAATAATTATATTTATTTCAAAATGATTACGTAAGGCCAACTGGTGTTACGTAAGGACGCCGAAGCTTATTGGCTAATTTTCATTCCGATTTTTTATTCTAAATTTTAATAATTGGTCCGTCCGTGTGACGGGCAGCGAAATAAGGCAGTCAATTAATGACGTAATCAGTTTTTATATTTTGGAATCTTGATCAAATAATTACAGATTTCAACTAATAAAACAAATTTATTAAGCGCTCGAATACGGAGTGCCAGCAGTACCATGCACGTGCTCAGACAGACTGTCTGGGAGACAAAGACTAAAAACTAAGGGCACGGTAATGTTGCCAGGTTGGCCACAATATGAAATAGGATACGTCATTCGTTTGATTCCTTAGCTCGGCGTTTCTCAACCTTTGGGTCGCGACCCGTTTGGGGTCGCCTAAGACCATCGGAAAACACATATTTCCGATAGTCTTAGGAACTAAGACACCGCTCCTCTATCCGTATCCAGGCGGGTCCGCCCACTAGGGTTGCCAACATTTGCCAACTACTCGCCTGGAGGATTGCCAAAAAAAAGGTCACAATATTTATTTGACAATTATATTATCATATATATATACTTACAGCGTTTTTTTGTCATAGAACGCAATGGAACGGCGTTCTATGACAAAATGTAACAGAGCGATTCAACGCGGACTAAACATCAAATTTGATGTTTAGTCCGCGTTGAATCGCTCTGTTGAGCATAAAAGATAGGCAACAAAATTATTAAGACGGTCCTGCTCCCGCTTGTGCGCCGAATCTTGTGTAAGATGCGTGCGTACTGCAAACTTACAGTAGTTTGTGGTTACTGTGACATACTACTGGTGTCATGATTTGGCGGTAATGCAGGAATCGCGGTGCTAATTGCGACCGGTGACTGTCATTTCGACTGTTTTGTATAAAACACTCGAAATGACAGTCATCGGTAAAGTCACATGTAAAGTGGGCGTTCCACCACCATTCTTTCCCAAAAATGCACTGTATACTTGTATATAGTATTACACAGTTAACATTCCAACATTATTTTATATAGTAATTATAATTGTAATGCTTGTTATAGAAAGCCTACGTACAACCCGATATCTATCCCATGAAATTCGCACGACCCGCCAACGTATAAACTAGCCGCATTCCTCACGAGCTTATTCACATTGCAGCAGTACCCAAGACAGAAACGAAGAGCTGTGTTATATCAATAAACTAGCTAAGCGATATGGGGTTAATATTAAAGCTATTACTGACCAAGTTAAGACACGCGGCAAGGTGCGAAATTTGCAAAATACAGAAGAGTTCACACTGATGGAGTATAAGGCCTGGCTGAGCAGCATCTATAGGCGAATAGGAGCCGCTACGAAGAAAAGATAATATACAAAAGGAATCCTACTATTCACCAATTGCTAAGGGCAGACAAAGACGCCGTGGACAAGAACTCTCTTCCAGGAGTCTACAGAATTCCAATTACAGACACGCGGAGGCAGAATATGATGTTCTACATCGGAGCTACCGGAAGATCCCTCAAAGAAAGGCTGTCAAAACACCAGAGAAAGATAAGAAGCGAACAGCCGTCACAGCGCTGGCGACATACGTCTTAGCCGACCCACAAGAGGTCAAAGCTGAATGGGACCACGCTAGATCGATACAAATAGTTCGCGACAAAAAGCACCTCCGGTACGCCGAAGCCTGGCATATCTGCAAAACCAGCCAAAAAGGATTAGCTATCAACTTCCGAGATGCAAGCAAAGTATCGGCAACCTGACGATCAAGCATATTATAAGCGTCAAGAACGGTGGCCGGGTGACCGAGCGGTCAAGGTAGCAGCTTACCGCTCTGGGGGACCCGGGTTCGAATCCAAACGGGTCGAAAAATCCCCAGGAATTTTTCGGGGGGTGGTCCGTTCGGATATGTCGGGCCCCGTCCCTCACCACCCGGAAGCCCCATTGTGGGCCTGGTCGAACCCATAATGAGTTTAAAAAGATGCCCTCTTAGTGCCCACAGGGAGGAAAGAGTTAAAAAAAAAAAAGCGTCAAGAACGGTGGTAAAGCGGCTACTTACATAATAGCAGAACCCTTAAGATAATGTATTTGCTCAACACATTGTTTATGTTTGGTACTTTACGACTGTCAATAAAAATAAAAAATACGATTATTTTCTATCTTGAACGTCATATTTTTTAACATTCTAATAACTATTGTTGTTATATAATGACAGCCTTTATGTAGAGATGGCGCATTAGTAAGAAATGCAGTCTACGATGAGTTGCAATGCTTCTTATCTCTTAAAATTATATTTTTTTCTGATTTTGCTGCTTACAATAATTTTTTTGGTCAGGTTGAAATAAATAAGAATGAAAAGCTTCGCGCAGCTCGTGTCGAAATTAATTCGAATGCCTAACTCTGCTTTAACGAGCTCCACTCGCATTCTACTTCTATCATTTCTCCAAGCAGATTCCATTACAAAAAAAATTCTTTCCACGAATACATTGCTTACGGGTACGCTTAGAACTTTACCAACGATTTGTTTGATTTCAGTCGCATCGAGGGTTTTAAAAATAGACACGGGGCCCACCGGTGGTCGAACGGTCTTCGTACACCGAACACTGGGAGTTTGGTCGTGGGTTGGCGCCTCGCTCGGACGGGCTGGCCACGTCTGTAACGCCTAAATAGGGGCCAGTTTCAAAAATAGACATCCGTATTTTTTCTGTTGTTAACTCCATATTTCCAAGTTTTCTAAATTGTTATTTGAACTAAAATTATTAGTCATAGAATATTTTCATCAACTTTTACATTTAAAATTGAAGAAATTTTTAGAATATCTGCAAAGTGAAGATCATATTTTTTTTATATATTTAATGCTGCTAAGCTATTTATAGGACTGTTTTGAAAATCGTCATATTTGTGGATGTAAGTTAAAGCAGGATGATAAACTTCTCTCGCATCCAAAATAAATTCTTTTTGTTGACTACTACTAAAGTTTATTAAATTATTCTGTGCGTCCAAAAAAGGTATTATCTTTTAGCCGACATTCGAGTTTAGTTTTCAATGAATTAACGACATCGTGTAATTCAGTGGACGTAATATCATATTTTTCTAAAGTTAAAATTGATTCGCACATAACATTCAGGAAATGTGAAATAAAGCATAAATACAAGTCGGAAAAAGGAGTTTTCATATCCTCTAATTCATTTTCTTGCATATCTATAAAATGCCAAATAAATACATTGCATTCGTCTTTTCCCTGGTTTAAAAAACTCTGCTTAATTGCAGGCCGCGCTAACAACATTCGATTTGCAGCCTTTGATAAACTGAGCCATGTCGTTGGAACATTTCTGATCATTTATAAAGACGCCATTTGAAAAAATTCATAACAGGATTTTAATTCACTTATGGCTGTTGCGCTAAATGAAAATTCAGAATATATTTTATTCACAAGCGTTTCTATATCAAATTCTGGTGGTAATTTTTTGCAAGCAAATTTAGCTGCATTGTAAGTAACATGACAAACAATTCGCCTTTAATATATATGCATTTAACTTACATAATTTTTGAAAAACACAATTGTTCTTTCCATAATTAACTGAGACATTGTCGGCTGAATAAGATGTAACATATTCGATTGGAAGGCCATTCTCTTTTAGACACTTATTTTGTTCGATATCGCTTCGGACGACTCGTAATCGTTGGTGTAAAAATCTAAAATTGTATGTGTTTTACCCTGCTCTGGAATAAAATAAGTGACAATCGAAAGAAAAAGCTCGGTGTTGCCCCTATTCGAAGCATCTGCCGAAATTGAAAAATATCGGAAATTTATCTTATCTCGCTTAATATCATTCGAAACGAACTCAAATACTTTTGGACCCAAAATGTTTTCGGCTATGCTCGAAACTTTTGTTCTTCCACAATGGATTTGTTTGGAAAGCGATAAATCTTTGAATAGTTTAGTGTATAATTTCATTCCACAATCGAAGCTATTATATTTAGGTTGGGGAAAAAGAAATCCATTAATTTTACGTTCATTTCAAGTCTTTATTTAACATGGTTCTGGTTGTTCGACTTGAATCAAATATGCACCATTTTGTTTTATAATTTGTTGCTATTTTAAAGGTAACTTCATAATTCCTCTCTCGTAGAAGCCCTGGTCCCTATTGCCGAAAAACTTGACTAAGTGATTTTCGCAATCCTCTCTTGATGCCAATTTCTTATCACCAAGGAAATTTTGTAATGATAAAAAAAGATGGTAATCGCTTGGTGCCAGGTCTGGACTATAAGGTGGATGCATCAAAACTTCCCAGCCAAGCTTCCGGAGTTTCTGGCGAGTCACTATAGATGTGTGTGGCCTGGCGTTGTCGTGATGAAGTACAACACCTCTCCTGTTAGCCAATTCTGGCTGCTTCTGATCAATCGCTAGCTTCAAACGGTCCAATTGTTGACAGTAGAGGTCCGAATTTAGTGTTTGGCCATATGGAAGCAGCTCATAGTAGATGATTCCTTTCCAGTCCCGCCAAATGCACAGCAAAACCTTCCTGGCTGTTAGTCCTGGTTTAGCCACCGTTTGAGCCGCTTCACCACACTGACCACGATCGTTATCGCACAATATTGCCATATGTAACCCATTTCTCATCCCCAGTCACCATCCGTTTAAGAAATGGGTCAATTTTGTTCCGTTTGGCCAAGGCTTCGCAGATGGAAATTCGACCCATCATGTTTTTTTCCGTCAATTCGTGTGGCACCCAAACATCAAGCTTCTTTTTGAATCCAGCTTTATGCAGATGGTTTAAAACTGTTTTGTGGTCAATCTTTAGCTCTTGGGCAATGCTATGAGTGCTGACGTGCCGGTCTACTTCTATCATTTCCATGATTTTATCGACATTTTCGACAACGGGCCTACCTGTGCGAGGTGCATCTTTAACATCGAAATTACCAGAATGGAACCAATGAAACCAAAATTGCACATAATTGGCTGGTTAGTGTGACAGTATCAGGACCATAAACACCATTCACAATTTTAGCTGGTTGGCTTGCATTTTTGCCTTTATCGAAGCAAAATTGTAAAACATACCTAATTTTCTCTTTGTTAACTTCCATCTTTTACACCTTATAACTCACAACTGAATTGACCAATCAAAAAACTGTAAAAGAATTTTTTTAGTACAGAATGTCACTTTTCCAATAAGCACAAGTCTGACCTTGTGTCATCAATATTTTATGAGATATGTATCACTACAGCCATCTAGTGAAAAAATAATGGATTTCTTTTTCCCCAACCTAAATAACTACGTTGATGCATTACTGTGTGGCAGGGCTTCTTAAACTATGGGTCGTGACTCCATTTGGGGTCACTTAGCGAAATCTTGGGATCGCGAGATTTTAATGCAAAATTTTGAAAATAATTTATGAGAGTTTGAAAATGAGTTTGAAAGTGAGGCATGCTTTGTGTCATAAGTTTCGTGAGTTGCGCTTTGTATCACTTCTGGTGCAGCGAGACAATGATTCAACAACACTGATTGTAGTGTGAACTAGTGTAGTGTTGTCACTTTTCAGCGTATTCAGTTGTCTCTGTTCCATTGTAACACAAGAGTGAACTGTGGTAGCACACCATTGTTTTTGCGAATTTGTATATATCTTTATTTTATATTTTTGGGTCGAAATAAATCACAATCATAAATGGGGTCGTGAATAAAAAAAATTTAAGAAGCCCTGCTGTATGGTATACGGTAGCTCGTTCAGCAATGCAAATATTTAATCGCTTATCGGATTCCTTTTCGACAAAAAATGTTGTTATCATTTGGCTACTCTTCTGTGCAGATATATTACGTCTATGACGAACAGATGCCTCGTGTTGTTTAACGGATTTTTCACCTTCATATTTAATAATAAAAGTGATGCCACACAATTGGCACTTAGCTGCGGAGTCATTCTGTTTCTGTAACCAACCTCGATACCTCACATTTGTTAGCCAGTTGTCATTAAGCTTTGTACAGTAATGTGTTATTTTCTTTTTCGGAACTTCAACACTTATATAATTTTCGTTATTGTCAGACATTTTAGGGGTAGCAATTGGATTCTTGGAAACTGAAAAAAATATACAGATACAGATACAGATATATTTAATAGTAATATGTCCGTAGACACATCCCCGGTGCCACAGAGCATTACCGGGTAAATCAAGGTTACAATNGTATTGTCAGGGAGGCAAAATATATCCATTTTCAGATTTGCAGCCTCCTGAAAAGTTTGTCCAATGCTGGTGGAATGTAGGATTTGTTTCTTTCTTAGTTTATTAGTGCAGTATTTCGTAATAAATCCCCATGGATTTTGCCCAGCATTTTTGCAGAACTCGTTCCATGAGTTCAGTTTAGCTTGTTTAATCGCTTTCTTGTAACTTCTAAGGTGTTCTAGATAATTTTGTTTATAAATAAAGCGTTGAGGTTCAGTGTGACATTTCTGAAAGTTTTTCCTCATTCTTATATTTTTATGTCTTAGATCTCGCAGCTCGTCGTTCCACCATGGTACTGTATAGTTTTTATTATTGGTTGTTCTGGGGATGTACTTATTACAAGCGGTTGATATGATATCTATCATACTTTCAAGCGAGTGTTCTACTGTATAGATGCTTTCTCTGTTACAGATAGGAAGATATGTTAGTAAGTAGGTTTGAAGTCCAGTCCAATCGGCTTTTCTTAGATTAAATTTAGGACGTGGGCAATTTATATTATTTAGGGTAATGCTAGATATATTAAATGATATCATCGCATGATCATCGATCGACTCCTCCATGATCTTCCAACCATTGAAATACCTAAAACATTCCAAGGAACATGCTGTAACACCCAACCAGCTCTCGCCCTGACTTGACACAAAAGTTGGAGGAGAAGAGGGGTCATTAATAATTTGAAGCCCATTCTGGGCGAAGAATTCTTCCCAGCATCTTCCACGTCGATCAATACCCTCTCCCCCCCAGCAAGGAGAGTGTGCATTAGTGTCTCCAGCCAAAACAAAATAGGTGTTATGAAAGTGGTCCATTATACATTGTAGATTAAAGAGGTAATCCTGCACATCGCTATTTTTGAGGCAATAAAAATTTACAAATATATATCTGTGTTCGTTAATAAAGATTTCAGTACAGCATATATATTCAGTGCTAATATTTTTATGATGTAAAATTGATAAATTATTATGAGGGGCGATGTTAGACGCCCAAGGATAATCCAATGTACCAGTTAAACAAGTACATGAGGTAGGTAAACATGCAGGTTTATTTTTTATGCAGTAGGGCTCTTGTTGTAATATAAAGTCAAATTTATTTATTACAGATGTTAAGAGTGAGGTAGCCGCAATACTTCTACCTGTATTATATTGCAGGAAACGTATGTTATTAATATGTCGTTCCATAGTCTGTTCGCTGAATTAAATTATTTTTGATTCTTGTATATAATTTGCAAGAGCTATCTCTGGCGTTATGTCCGCTAACAGGAGAACCTTCATGTTTACAGTTACAGCAGATGGCAGGTTAATCTTTGTTAGTACAATCTCTAAAAGAATGATTACCTGAGCAGTGGCTGCATGTGGGGACTTCTTGACTGCATGAGGATGATAAGTGTCCGAACCGACAGCAGTGGAAACATTGAAGTACTGGAAAGAAGTCGGAAATGCGACATTTAGACCATTGAACCGAGATTTTATCAAATTTCAAAAGTTGTATTCTTATCTGAGGGGAGACTTGTATCACCCAGTTGTTATAATTTTTGCCTTTCTTACCAAGGCGGAACTTTATTTTAAAATTGTCAATAAATTCATCTTCACTAAAAAATTCTCCAAATAGTTCATTTTGATGATAAATGCAGAGTGGTATCTCCTCTCTCGTAAGTTCTGAGGGCACAGAATATATAGCCAAGTGTGGAAATTTTTTCTTTGGTTTTCTTATTATAATTTGTGGCATTTCCTTTATAATAAAGTGTTTAAGTTTGTTTGCATCCTCGCTATTCCCAATTTCCAGGGCTACTCCCCCTCTGATGTTCTTTAATCTGTCTATTCCTATGCCTAGTGCTGAAGGTTTAATATGATCGTATAAGAGTTGCCGTATTTGATAAGATGAAATACCTTCTTCAGTACTATACAACAAAAGTACCTCTAGGTTTGGGTTCTGTAGTTTTGATTTGCTACCTACTATAGGTGCGCCTGCTTTTAAAACTTGACTGTATGTTTTAAAAGGCTTAGAATCAATATTGCATAAAGATTCTATTTTTCCTATTTTATCATATAAACGGTTTTGATTTTGTAATATTTCATTAAGGGTGCTTTCTGCTAAGTTTATTTGTTGTTGTGATGTATAATTCTTCATTATTTTGTTATTATCTTCATTTATTTTTTCAATTGTGTTAGATATATCTATTCCAACTTTCTCAATAGTTTTATCTTCTATCTCCTTTAATTTTTTAATAATATCAAATTGTGTGTCTGGATTGATGTTATCTTGTATCATATTTAATTTCTCTAACACAATTTTATTAGAAGTGTTTTTGGTCCCCTCATCGATATTTTGAATAATGTTATTTTCCATGTTTCCTAGTTTTTCTAACAATGTTTGTTGTAAATTATTCATTTTTAAGCTTTCCTTTATGCTATATAAATCTGTTTTGGTAGCCAAGGTGGACATTTTTTCACAGATAACATCTGTTAGCTGAAGATCATCGAAAATACTTTCCACAAGATTAGCAACCTTGTTGAATTGATCTAAAATAAATTGCATGTGCATCGGCACATTAAATTTCCCATTGGGATGATCAATAGCATAATCCTTAATCTCATCTAAAATAGTGTTATATGAAGTTTTAAACCTCTCTCTAAATGTAGAGTCCATTATCATGCATAGCAAAATATATTAATATATATATAGAGATTATATAGAAAAAACTACACCAAAACTTAAGCACTAATACCTTCAGTAATATATTATTATAATAATAACGAAAATATAGTCAAAATTCATAAATATTTTTTAATATAATTATCTAGTATAAATATTATCATTAACAAAAGATTCCTTATTCAACCCCGATTCGAAAAATATATGGTTATCCCCATGTTAAATCCCAAATATACCAAAATCAGCCGATTTTCCTGTCACTATGGAAAAAGGTCATTGACCTGAGTTGTAAAAACGGAAATCGGCCGAATGTTGATTCTAGAACTTAAAAGTAGATTAGCCATAATTTAAAAGCTATCAATGATACAAATATCAAAATTTCACAGAATGTTGCTGAAGATGCGCTTAAAGAACTACCCAAAAGACATGAGCTAGAAATTAGCCAAATTCGAAATAACCCCGTTCGACTTCCGACCGGAAGTAAGCCTTTATTAGGGTTAATAAAGGTCGTAGGACCCACAAAATTGTTAACTATGTTATATTAAAGACTCGACTACGTCGCCGTCGATAAATCCAGTAAATCGGTACTTAAAGTACCATTTATCCGGAAAACGTTCTGAAATGCTCCTATTTCAAAAGTTTTAAAATTTAAATGACCCTACTTGACAAATTATTGTTCTTCACGTCTTCCGGAACAATATTTCATATAACACCACATAGTAAATACACAATTTCCGCACAAAATCAAACAAAATCAGAGAGCACTACTGAATAGCAACTTCACCACTAACACTTTTCGAACACCAACTCCCTAAACTCTATCTTTTTTATATGAATTGAAGATAGCGCTGATTGACCAATCAGCGCTTCGTAGCGCTCTGGTCGGTCCGCAGGTGGTCCGATGCTCGGCGGCCAATCATCTATCCTGCTNCATCTGTCGAAAACGAGAGTGCGTTCTCCTGGTCCGGAGGCATTATTAGAAAAATCGGACAAAGCTGTAAATGCTCCGATGTTTTTAAATGTCTATTTTATTAAATCGGAAAAGATGTCTAATTGCTAGTTCATTATATTATTTATACGACTAACGAATAGAAACTAGGTGATGATTATCAATTAATGATTAGTATGATTGCTAAGTTGGTTTTATAATTTTAAGATTTCACTGCCAAAAAATGGATCTATGATTATAAGAATTAAACATACGAACTGTTTACACTTTAATTAACGTTATAAATGTTAAGATTTGATTTTATGTTCAATAAATGTTGATTTTTACTAAAATTGCCTTTTTATTAGCGCATCTCGCCAAAAATGAACTCGATTCTAATTTTATTCCGAGAAGTCTCGAAGTCCCGGGACGTTTTGATGGTGGGTTGTCTCGTGTCCCGGGACTTTGAGAATGTCGACACTTCCCAAACCCTACCCGGAACCAACATTAGTTGTAAATTATGCCGCAGCCGGAACTGGTATTTTGCGGTATTTTCTGGACAATTAATTACGAACGCTTTATTCTTAATTAGTTAAAAATGAAAATAAGTTAAATTTTTAGATAGACATCTTATTTACCAATGAGCGATTTCTTCATAAGAAAATACGATAATCTCTGTAAGATGATAAGGTGGAATTACGAATAAAATAAAACATAAGGCGAGTTAAAAGTCGCACAATATCAAAGTTTATCAGATCCGTAAAAGAGAAATCAAAATACGGCGAAACTTCCATTAACCGACGCCTGTACGTAAAGGGGACTTTTACAATTGGACGTTTCGTACGTTTACTCGTAAATAGCGGACACGTAAATAACCAACGTCGTCGTCCGTAACCGATCATTACCAGAATTAATTACCTACGAAATATTTTAGGTTCGGAGGACGGAGTCGACCGTAGGCGTGGAATCGAGACGAAGATGGGTGGTGAAAAGCCAACAATACTCTTTATCTGTTAGAAAAGTTGTCAATCCTCACTTATCGCCATACATATTTTTTATTAAGATTCTTATTGTTAGACATACGTACGGTATCGAGAAATCGTAAACTTTTCCCGGTTATTTATTCACTCGACGAGAACAGTAGTAGCGAATAAGAAACAAACTCTACGGTGGTGAAAGTTGAAAGGTCATGTTACCAAGGCCATTTGCCGGCCACTTTAAAGCCCGGGAAGATATTCGGTATTCCGGCATTTATCGTCTTAACGGCTGGGCGGTGGCTTAAGTATAATTTCTTATAAATCATTTACGAAAACAACGAAAGTTTTCGAAAAGTTACACCTAGCCTACTCGATAATTACCGAGCAAACGAATCCTATATCCATTTTTATTAATGGCTTGCATAGTAAACGAGATCATAAATGCAAGAATTGGCCACCCCAGAAGTGGTCAGCCAATGGCCGGGGTAACCGGACGTTCGAACTCTGCCTAAATCCACTTCGGTCCACCCTTCGGTTCGTAACAAACAATTTTGTTTCTCATTTTCGTATTTCCGTTCGCGTGGTTTTGACGTATTAATAATTAATCGATGCGCGTTTGTGGTAATTTTTGTTCCAATCGGTTTGCCATTGGAGATTTTTACAGCCAAAAGATAAATAATATACCCAGTATTTTAAGTATATACCGTCTCCTATAGAACAATACGTAAGCCAACCGATATTAAAGATATAAAGAAACCGTTGTTTTTCGCCATACGTAGGAAAGGCTTTAATGTTTTCGTCACTGCCCCGGTCGTCCCTTACCCGCTGGATGGCCTTAATGCCCGACTATGTTTTAAAGCACACTCGGCCAGTGTTTTGTTTCGTTTAAGGTACGACGAGTTCCTCGACAACGACCCAGGCGCTAGTTTTACTATTCGCGTGGGGCGTAAAGGCCGACGTTGCGCCTGCGCCACGGTGCGGAAGAAGTTGACATTAATTAATGCCGCCACCGTTAGGCGGCGCCACTAGTTAATTAGGAGCGGAAAAACCGAGAGGGAGGCGATAAAATAACGGAACCGAATGGACGATAACCGGAAGGAAATTAAGAATTTTTCTAAATTTAAAATGGTTATTTGTAATTTATTTTCGGTAAAGATTTGAAAAATATAAAATGCGGTGGACGAGAACCCGTCTCTCGGACTTTTTCCTTTCTTTTTTATGAATTAAGGACCGTACAAAAACCACCCGTAAACGAAAGATGCTAAAAAAGGAGAGGAGGGGAGAGGCTGACAATCCCGGCGTCTAACTGGGTTTTCCGACGCCAGATGGCGCGACCATTCCGTCGGCACCGGACTCGAAGCGGGGGACGCGGGCGCCTTGGGTTATTTTTTTCCGTCGGGAACGTCGATAAAAAACAAAACTGTTGTCTTCGGTTCCGCCCCAACGCCTCGGCTAGACGAAAGGCGGCGTTGGTCTTCCCCCGTTGCCGAATTACCGAGCGGCTAAGGCTTCCTAAAAAATTACTTTTGCCATTCCGGGTTCCGGAAGAGGCGGCTCCCTCCGCCGTTTTACTCGGGCCCGAAAACAAAAGTAAAACGGCGGAAGACAGGCGGGGACGTCGGGCGAAGGCCGGGAAGAGTGGGAATAACGGTGAGGGAAATCGAAAGTTATCTTCCGTTCGACCGGAACCAGCCATCTGAATCCTCTTTACGCAACCGGGCGCCCGCCGATCCTTCTTGGTCACCGGACGGTTACTTCAGCCGCCCGTTCCTCCCGTCCACCTTTAACGGGCCCAATAGGGGTCGGTTACTCTTAAAAAGACTCCGGAAGGCATATCCCCCCGTCTCGGCCAGGGATTTCCAACCAAAAGCGACTGCGCAATGATCCTAATACGGAAGAGAAACAACTTACCGACGCACGCCGGTCTCCTCCTCTCTCCCCTGTCGGAGGCGGCAGAGAGGAGATTACCGTTTCGAAAACCCTTTCGCCCTCTTGTCGGACCGGCGGGGCGCGCCACTAACGACGTCAAAGGTCGGCTCTTTTCCCTTCGGTCCCGGAGAAAATCGAAAGATCTTTAGCAATTTCGGACGGGAGAATAAATCGAAAAGTCTCGCGCGTTTACCGGCAAAGGGTGCAAACTTTCCGCACGAGTCGCTTTTTCCGTAAATCCCAGCCGGTCGGCCGCGTCGGCCCGTACCCCGATTATTAAATGTAGCGCCGAAAAAACTCCGGGTTCGAAAAGGGACACCACCTCCTTCCGCCTGCCCTCTCTTCCGAGTTTCCGGTTTCGAGCCCCGATGGACGGAGGGCGAAAGCCAAAAGTGGAGAGTAGGCCAAAGGACCGTGCGTGTAATTTCCCGAAAACACTAGGTATTAGTGTTTTCGTACTGTACGTCGGTCGGAGACCGGAAATCCCCGGCGAAAACCTAGGGCCCGACGCCCTTTTCCGTCTCCCGTAGACCGTCGCCGCCGGTTACCGTTCCATCCGCACCCTCCCGAAAACCCCTTTCTCGACCTCCCGGTCTGTCTTTAATTTCGTGCGTCGGCGTTCTCCGGCGGATTTCCGGTCGGCGCGGCCGCCGGAAGCCGTAAGTTCGGGGGGGCGACGGAGGCGGTTCCTCTAATTAGCGACGCGAGAAAAAGGTTAGGGCGGCGCGTCACGCCAACGGGCCGGCCGGAAAGAGATCCTTATCGGGTGGTCCTCCTACCGCCCGGCCCGGCTCGGAACCGAAAGGCAGAAAAAGCCCGTGGGTGGACGGAGGAGGAGGGCGCGTCCCACCGTCTTTTGGTCCGACGTCGGAAGACCAGAGGACGCCGGGGCCTTTCCGAAAAACCCGTCCGCCCGGCGGAATGCGGAGGCGGAAACCGCCATCCTCTTTTTCTCCCCGGCTTTCTCGGGCCGTGGGCACCCGAGAGGGCTCCGTTCGCCATCCGACCGGAAAACTTTCCGTCGCGCCCCCTCCGAAAATCTAACGGGCGGTCGTCTGGCCTCGGGACGGTTCCTCCGCCCTCTTCTTCGTCTTCCGTAATAACGACGTCGGGCCCGGGAGTAGAGCCGTGTCGGGGTCGAATCCGCCACGCCGACTAAAAACGACTTCCGGCGGTGGGGTGGGGAGAGGAAGTAAAAAGAAAGGGCGGGGCCGCGCCCGACGGCATTCGTAAGGGATAAAGTAAAAGTACGTCGGGAAGGGAATATCGGGCGGGCGTCGGTCTACTCGGCAGAGAACGGACTCACTCGGACTCACTATTTCGTTTTTTGTTAGTAAAAGCGAGATTAAGTTTCAGGGACGGGAACCGCCGAGTTTTGTCCGGGCCCGGAAGAAACCCGCGGCCTTCGGGCCGGTCCCCCTTCGCCATTCCCCCGGCGGTCGAAGAATCTTACGTAATGAGAAAGCCGGATTTGGTACCGTTCGCAGGTATCGACCGCCACCTCCGGCTTTCCCTGTTGCGTCGAAGGGTCGGCCGATGGTGCCAAAAAACTTTTCGTCCCCAGAAAACCTTTTTCCCCACAGAAAACCTCAAAAGGGCGGAAGGCCTTTATCCGGACGAAAGAGAAATTTCGTCTTCCGCCATCACCGCTTTATCCCCTTCGAATGCGGAAACCGGCGTCCGTCTTCCCCTTCGACGGGGGTGGGACCCTGCCCGACGGAGGCGGGGCGCGCCCCGGTGCCGGCGGCGGTCCACTCCGGGGAGGGGTCGGACGTCCTTCCGTGGAATGTTGTTTACTCTTTCGCCACTCGCCCTTCCTCCTTCTCAGGGGTAAGTACGTTTGGTCGTTCTCTCTTCCGCCCGCTTTTTTTACCGTCTCCTCCGCTCGGGAAACGGAGAAAGAAGAACTCGAAGGATCCCTTCCGTCCGCTCGTCTCCCCCGCGCCGGTCCGGAAAAAAGACGACGGACGGAATCGGTCCCGACGCGGCGCGCGCCGATTCGCTCGCTCGTGACTCCGTCGGCGGCCGCCAGAGGGCGGCGAGTTTAGAAGGCGAGCGCCGTGAGCCGGTCGCCATTTCTCCGCGGGTTCCGGACCAGAGCCGGTCGGCTGGCACCCGGTCAGTGGCGGACGGCGGACCACCGCGACAGGACTCCATGTCCCGGGCCTCGGCACCTCCCGGTCGCAGGCAGTCGGTAGGTGGCCTCTTTTATTTCTGCGCGCTTCTCGCCGGCGCGTCGTCTTTCCGCCTTTCCGGGTCGGACCCTCCCGCCGAGTATTTTTAGCCGGACCCTCCCCAGAAAGAGGAAGCGGCGGACGACCCGCGTCTCAGCTGTTCCCTTCCGTCACCCGTCGCCGCGTTTAAATTTAGACGCCACCTTCCCTTCCTTCCTCCTCCTCCCGGCCCGGCGGCCCGCACCGGCCGGTAGGCGGTGGGAGACGGGGCCCGCGGCCGCCTTCGGGCCTCGGACCGGGTAAAAAAAAAACCTCCCGGGTCGTTTCCGGCCGCGAAATCGGAGCCGGGGGCGAGCGGCACCGGGCGAAGCTGTGGGGATCTTTTAGGGGCAAAACTGCCGTCGACAGTCTCCCGGGCAACAAAGGACGTACAGGTGAAACGTTACCTAAGGACTCGTCTCCCGGGAGTCGCTCGACCGCCCGGGCCCGACACGCTTTCCTCCGCGTCGCGCGCGCCGCGTCTTAATTAAGCCTCCCGGACCGGCCGCGGCCGGGACCTTAGACCCGACGGGAAGCGCGGGTCGAACTCTTTCGTCCTCCCGGCCCTTACGTCATCCTCCCCTCTCGACTTGTTTACGTCCGGATGGAAGTAGAGCGCGCCCTTTCCCGGGCACGACAATAGCCTTGGACCCTCGACCCGGGGGTAATTCGGTTGTTTACCGAATTCTCCGGTACCACTTTCTCGCCCATAATAAAAGTTAAGGAGCGGGAAGCGGACCTCCCCCGGGGAACGCCACCTCCGACCTTTATACCGGGTAAATAAGTCCCGGTAAATAAACTCCGGGCCGCTCGGCGGGCCCGGTCCACCGCTCTCTTCCTTCTACGACCCGCACCCGGATGCCTGGGCCCGGAGATGGAAGTCGTTCGGCGGTTTCGACGTCATCGTGGGCCTCCGACGGGGGCATCCGGTCACGTGACGAGGTGGAAAGGGGCAAATTTGGGAACTTCCAAAGGCCGAGCCCAACCGTCGTTCGACGCGTTTGCGTGCGCCTTCCCCACACCGCTAAGGCACGCGATGTTCTTCCATATCCGTACCGGTGTCGGACTTCCGGAGGCCCCGTTTCGGGCCCGGCCGGGCGCGGCGGCGGCGGCGACGTCCGGGCCCGAAACGGGGCTCTCCCCCGTCGGGCCCGGCCGTCTCCCCCTCTCCGCCTCCCCCCGCCGTCCGTCCGTCCGTCCGCTTCCGGGAGAAGCCGGAGAGCGGCGATTTGGGTGTCGGCCTGGTCGGGCTCCGACCTCCCGGAGGCGAAAGCCCCGCCGACTTCGGGCCGTTTTCGTCCGCGCCGAGAAGTCTGCCGGGGAGGAGCGCGTCCGGGCCCCTCGCAACGAATAAAACCGGTCGTTCCGAGTAATAGCCGCGTCTCCATCTGCCGTCCACCTGTGTCAGGTGCGTCGGATGACGCGTTTCCTAGAAACGCCGGTGTTGTTTTCCGACCATCGACGTTGGGTCCCGTCGAAGCGTCGCCGCGCGGGACGGACCGGCGAGAAGGGAGGAGTGACACCTCGGAGTCTTCCTTCTTCCTCTCTTCCGGGACGGTTTTCCGGAAGTGACCGGCCGCCCACGCCTGGCCGGCGGCCGGTCCCGTGCCGCCGACCCGAGCGGAGCGCCTCTCTCCGGCGCGAGCCGACCGTTACCGGCGCCTTACGTAAGACGAGTGCCGACCTTCTGGAGGACGCTCCCGGGTGGGGAGGGAGCCGCCCCCTCCCGTAAACGGGGCCGTAAAAATGCTAAAGCGGCCATCGATCGGCCTGGCCGGGTTCGTCGTCCCGGTCGATTTTTCGATCGCGTTTTACGTAACCTCGCCTACCTTTCCGCGGCCGGCCTCCCGGCCCGGAAGGGGCCGGAAGTCGGCGCCAGACCGGGCACGGCCCTCGCGCCCGCTATTTATAGATCGGTCTCGAATTCCACGTCCGAGACGTTTATAGTTAGAAGTCGCTTCCCGGTCGGAAAGAATGCCCCCCTCCGCTCCGCGCCGCCGTCCGCGGGGAATTACGGCCCGAAGGACGGGCCGGACACCGCCGTCGGATCTCGGGCACGGCCCGACCCTTCCCTTCCGGAGGACCCGCGGCGGCGAAAAACTGGAAAGAGAAAGAGACCGGGCCCGCTCTTTCGTCGGCTTCCATCCCTCGCGCGGACAATGGTACGGCCCGTTTTTTTCCCTCTCGCTCCGCGCTTTCCCTCGTCCCTCCTTCGTACTAATCTCTTTCCACCCCTCGGCTGCCTTGTTTTACTTCCACCTCCCTTCCCCCTTTATTAAACTACCAATTTATTTTTAAGTCACGTGCGGGGTATCGATCGCCTGGTTCCGGGATCCCTTTCGGGAGAGTCGTCGAACGCCCACCCTCCCGGGGTCCGGATTTTGGTCTCGCCCCAGCCCGCGCCGCAATTTTTTGATCGAAGAAACCGGGAAATTGGATTTGGACCGAGTTCTCTCCCCTCCCGGCGCGGGGAGGGGACGGCGGGAGGGAAGGAAACGCGCAGCCTCTCTCTCTTTTTGTCCTCGGGCGGCCACTTCCTCTTTTTTTTTTTATACCGGAATTCTTTGTTTCCTTTCCTGCGCTTTCGTGGGTCCTCGGGTCCCGGTGGCCGTCTCCCGGCGGCCCGCCACGGCGTCCGAGTGGGGCCCGGACGCGGCCCCGGGCGGGAGCGGATTTTTCTCCGGCCCGCCGCCGGGGCCTTCCGTCGGGCCCGCCGGCGTGCGGCGCCAAACCCGCGGCCCGAAAATTGCCCGCCGGTCTCGGTGGAGCGTTCCGGTGTTACGCAATGCCTCGTTTCGGCGCGGCACCCCTCGGATGCGGTAATGGTAGTGGCCCAAGGGAGGAAATTCCAAGAAAGTTAAAAAGCAGGGGAGAGACGGAGAGGCAGGAAGAAGAACGATAATAGCGCCACGCTGCCCGCGGGAGGTAAGGCGGATGCGTCGTCCTTAGAATCCGTTTCGTAACTCTTACTCGACTCTTCGAATTTCCCTTTCTGGCCGCTTTTTTCCGTCTGACGCCCGCGCGCACCCACCCTCCGTCTGTCGTCGTCGGCCCGTCCCTGTCGGGACGCTTTGGGCGGCGGGCCGGCCGAGCCCGGTCGCCCGGGGGTTAGAAAGCCGGAAACTGGCCACATCCGCGCCTGAGACGGAGTGTCCCTGTTGGGCCCGCCGGCCCGGCCCGTCTTTGCACCCCGACGGTCCTCCGATGCCGAGTTTCGTGGGATTGCGGAGTGACTTCCGCTTTAGTAACGATCGGAGGTTTCCCGACCGAGAAGGTTGGGGCCCGGATTGGGATATCTCTTTTTTTCTCCCTTCCGCGCCCCGCTCGTTCTTCCCCTACCCGGGGGAGAAGGGGATAAAAAACCCAGAACGACCGGCCGGGGACGGGAGGGGGTTTACGTGCCGGGTGCTTTTTACCGGGCCGGTCTAGCCCCGGGCGCCAGCTTGGGAACGCGTCGGAGAGTAACCCTGAGCTTGACCTTGAAGCCGGCCGCTTGACACAGTTTCCCGGTTCACCGCGGCACGCGAGGTCGTCGTCGTGTGACGCAACGTGTTACGTCTCGGCAGCCCCGCCTCCCGACTGCCCATTGGTCGGACGGCTAATCCTTTAAGACTGCCGGCCACCGGCAGTCGATCCGGCGCGGCCATTGGGTCCCCGACCCGTCCGCCGTCCAATGGGAAGAGGGAGAACCGCGGCGGGCGGCCCTTCCCATCCGGGCCGCGGAGAGGGGGAGGAAACGAGGAAGAGCGCGCGACCGAGTCGGCCACACGCCAAGCGGGCGGCACCCGCGACTGCCGAGCAAAGGATTGGTTCCCGATGCGGCGGAGCGGCCGGAACCGTCGACCTTCAGGTAGGTCGCCCCTTCTTTTCGCCCGCGGGCCCGGCCCGGCTGCGCCAGGGCGTCGCGGTTCCCCCGGTCGGACACCACACCGCGGCGGATCCGTCGCCCGTCTTCCGGAACCGGCGCGGGTTTCGACGGTGGCGGCCGGGAAGAGAGAAACGGCCGGAGCGCGTCGGGCCGCGGGCCGATTTTCGTTTTTTGTCCACGTAAGAGGGAAGGACGCGGTGGAAACGCCGTGTTCCGGCCGAGGATAAAGAGCGGCTTAGTTTTTTCGGGTTTCTAGGCCACAAAGGAGGAGGCTTCCCGTCCGTTTAGCTCGCGCTTCCGGCCTCCCATCACCCGGTGCCGGACGAGGAGGGGTGAGGCCCCTTCCCGTAACGGACTTTTTTTTTCTTTGTGTTCTCTGACGTCATTTTACAGCGCGCGTGAGTCACGTGCCCGGGGGAACGACGTCGGGAAAAAGAGTGGAGGAAAAAAAATGGCGTCTTTCCCCGTCTTTGTTTCCGCCGCCTCCCGACGGACTGGGGATTCTCCGGGCCCGAAGCTGGGCCAGCCGCGGGCCGAAAACAGCGGAAACCGCCGTCGGCTTCCGCTGTTTTCGGCCCGGAACCGGAAGAATTCGGAGAGGGAGGACTTGTCCGGCGTCGACCCGTTAACCGCTTCTTAATTGGTCGGAGGCAGAATTGGTTGTTGGCGCGATTGGGAGCAATGGTTATCGACTCGGACGAAGGGCAGTTTCAGAGTGGCGACACACCGAAAATTCGAGAATTTCACCGCGTGGCGCGAGAAAGGAGCGAAGAAATGCCCAGTTGGGTGCATCGGGCGGAAAGAAGAGAACGGGTGAGAGGTCGAATTCCTCTCTCTCCGGACCAGATCCTTCCCGCATTCTGTTATCCGGGCCGATTGGCCGTATTTCGGGCGGATAGATTTGTCGGCCACATCGGCCCGCATCTTTTCGTTTCGTTCCGAAAGGGAAACAAACCCGTCGTCCGGGCTCTGGACCATCTTTTGGCCCGCGTCGACCTTCGACCTCGTCGAATTCGGCTTCGGACTAGGGGAGAAGGCGCCTCGGACGTACCCGAAAGGAGGCGAATTCCGGGAGCAACGAATTTCTCCCGGGGGAAATTCCTAGGGAAAACGAACGGAGGGACCGAAAATCTCCGGTTAAAGGACGAAGGACGATTGCCTTCGGAGGATCTTTTCCCCGCAAAACCCGGGTTTTTTCTCTAGAATGACGCTTTCTACGCGCTTTCGATTCCTCCGAGACTGACGAGAGAAGGAAACCGTTCGTCTTTTCCTTTCCGTCCTCTTCCGTTTCCGTTTGTAATTCCGGTCGGAAGTAACTAAGGACGGACAGGTTGGTCTTTTCGCGTTTCTGTCGGCCAGGCGCCAGGCGCTTCCTCTACGAATTTTGCCGCTTTAAGTTCCGATAGGATCTGGCCCCGTCTTCCCTTCCTCTCCGAAAACCTCGAATTCTCTTCGGACGTCTCCTGTTCCGGCTACCGCCGACCGGAAGACGAATTCCGCGCCCGGGAGACGGAAGCGCGTGAAGGAACGAGCGGGATCGGGCCCGAACGGTCTCGGTTCCTCTATTCTTTTTCAGTCCACGGGCCCGTCTCCACTCCTGAGAAAAATCCGGAAGCGGTTTTGGGCAAGACGGGGGCGGAACCGTCTCTTTCCCGGGCCAAGACTCCGCCTTCTTCGACTTTCTTCTTCCGGACGGCACCCGAGATGGCTTAGATCTGGGACCGGGCGTCTCGCCACGCGCGGATAGAAATTAGGTCTCACTCCGAGGGAAAGGCGCGAAATATTTGGCGGGATAGAAAGGAGGGAAGGGAAGGAAGAAGCGCTTACAAAATTACGGGCGACGGGTGCGGGCGCTGGCTCGTTTCCTCGAGAAAAGGAGAGGTTTTCGTTCTTTATCCCTTCCGGCGGGCAGAAGAGACTGCCAAAAGTCGAGTAGAGAAACCCCAACCACCGGAACCGGAAGAGTAGACGAAAAAAAGGCGGCGGGTCGACGCTTTCACCTTCGTTTCGGAAATAAAATGGCGCGTTTTCGGCCCGGAGACCAATTCTTTTCGGCATTTACTCCTCTCGTCCTCTTACCGGTGGCTTTTTCCCTTCTTAATTCTTTCTCGTATCCCCGGTTTCGGAAGGACGTGTCGTTGCTTTCCTCCGTCCGTTTCCGAAGAGACGTCTCCTAACTTTCTCCGTATTTCCCGTCCGAATCCCAATTTTGGCCGTTTCTCGTCAGTCGATTTCCTCACGGATTCGCGTCCAACTCGGAACAGGAGGGGAAAGGAGAGCCTCCCCATCGACGGTGAAGTCGAAAGGAGGAGGCGGGCCTCTTTTATCTCCGCCGCCGGAAATGGCGGCGAGAATGGGCGGCGGAAGAAGGAAGTTTCGAGTCCTTCTTCTCTCCGGTGGAATTTCCGCTTCCGCCCATTCGTCGGCGCTCCGCTCTCCGTCCTAGTCCGCTTGCGGATTCCCTTTCCGGCCCGACGGCCTCGGGCCCGGGTGCCGGCAACCACGCCGGCTCGGATCTTCTTCCGCCTCCTTTCGGGCCCGCCCTCTCTCGTCTCCGACGAGAAAGAAACGAGAGACGGGGCAGACGCGGCGTCGACCGCGCGGATCGATACGTCGGACGGAGAACGCCGGCGGGTTTTTGGTTTTTTTCTCCGCCGAAAGAGGGCGCGGTCCGGAAGAGGTTCGAATCGGCCGGAGAAAATGGGAATTTCGGGCCCGGTCGTTCCCCGGCGAAAGGACCGGCCACCCACCCGGGAGCCGAGCGGGGCGGCGGCGGCGGCCACGGCCCGGTCCCCCGAAGGAGCCCCGCGGACGGGCGGCTCCTCCTCTTCGACGGCGCGGCGTATCGATCGCGGTCGACCCGGGTGTACGCGCGCCGCCGGAAAAATCCATATTTTAAACAAATATGGCGGCGGTAGGCGCGCGTCCTCCTCCCGGTCGCGTCCTCCGCTAGACGATCGCCATGATCCCGCGGTACGACCGGGTCGGGCCCGCCGCGGATTCGCAACTCGACGCGCGCAAAGATTCCTGCGGGTTTTCCACCCCCGTCGACTAACGCCCTTTCGTTTGTTTCTCGCAGCAGCCCGGTCCAGGTGTGGATGGTCGAGCTGGAGGCGGAACCCAACGTGAGTATTTTTTTCTCTCTCTTCTCTTGTCTGGGGCCGGGAGGAAACCCTCGGCCCCGGTCCGACGTTCGCAATCCGAAAACTTCCTTCGGGAGGCAGAAATCGCCGGCCTTAATACGCGTCCTCTCGATTATCCCGTCTTCTTTTCGGCAGGTGATACCGAGGCGCAATTACGGAAAGTCCTTGGAAAAGACGTTCTCGGTCACCGACGACGTCCTTTCGGGACGTCCCCGACGTTCGGAGTCGTTGGCACGCGCCAATTGCCGTCGGTAGCCAGACGTCGCCCGCCTAATTCCGTCGCTTCCGACCGGAATCCGGCCACATCCCGAATTCCGGGCTTAAACTTTCCGGCCGGCTCGGACCCGGTCGGAAAGCTTAGGCCCGGGACGCTGCCGAGAATGTTTGGTTCCGTGGCGGCCGGAATCTCGCCCGTCTCCAACGAAATTTCTGGAATTCTCGCCTATTGTGCGGGTCTTGGGAGAGAGAATCGCCCCGTTCTTTCGAGGGGGCGCCGTCGGTGGCCGGCGGCCGGATCCGATAAGAGAATTGTCTGGTGGAATTCGTCCCCCGCCCCCGGTATCGGCAGAGTAAACAATTAAGTCTAATCGTTGCCGGGTAAACACGTCTGGCGGCCGGTCCCGGGCTTCCGACCCCGCTCTCCGCTCCGCCGCCGGCCTCGGGCCCGCCGCCGCCGTTTCATCGGCGGGCCGAAGGAGGAAGGGTGTTTTTCCCTTCCGCCGCCCGCGGGCGGGTTTCCGCTTCCGATCGCCGTCTCCCCAGTTGTTTGTCGACCTCGTCCTCGTCAGACTTGGGTCACCTCGGTGGGTTGTTATGTTATCTGATGTTTACCGTCGTCGGGGGGACCCGGCGCGCCCCCCGTAACCGCCCCCGGTCTTTAGTACCGGGCGAGGATCCGGACCAGGTGCGCGGTGTGTCGACCCGGTGACCCCGAGGCCCATATTTTCTTCCTCGCCCCACCCAGGGGACGGAGGCCCGCGCCCCGGAGACCGGGCCACTCTCTCTCTGGACTCCGGTGAGTGTTCTTCTCTCCTTCGACCCCCGCACCTCCGGCGGAGGAATTCGCGCCCCGGGCTCTTATCGCCCGTCCGAAGGTCGACCCCACCGCCGCTCGCCCGGCGATTTCGTCACTTGTTTCTCGCCGCAAACCGCGGAGTCATCCGATTCGTGTCGAAGGCCGGAGGTGAGTCACCGTCACGCGCTCGCTTACTCCGCACGAATTTCGGCGCGAGCGCCGCCCGCTCGCCCGGGCCTTCCTCCGGGGGAGCGCGGGCGGCGGAGGCCCTAACGGCTGGTTTTGTGTGTCTTTGCAGGCTGAGAGCGGCTGTTGACCGATGATGAACGAAGACGATGGACCTGGCAACGGCACGAAGGCGGCGGCCTCTCCGATCACCGACAACGGCGACGCCGCCAACGGCAGCAGCAACGACAGCGCCTCCCCGTCGCACCGGGTGCCGTTGCCGGGTAACAAGCGGGTACAGGTGACGGGTGCAATTCTCGGACCGGAAGCAGTTGCGAGCAAAACCATGACGGGTGAACTACAGACGGGTCTTGCCATCGGCGGCACCTTCGGTCCCCCGGTGTCGGGGAGCGGAGAAACCAATAGTACAAATCTGGACGACGGAGTGAGTACCAGTTCCTGCAACAACGGCAACGGCGGCGAGAGCAAAAGCGAGGCCAAGGCGAAGAAGCAACAGGGTCAACCATCGAGGGACAAGATGTTCGTCTGCAATGTGTGCAATCGGTGTTTCGGGTACAAGCACGTTCTACAAAACCACGAACGTACGCACACGGGCGAGAAGCCTTTCGAATGTCCGGAGTGCCACAAGAGGTTCACGCGCGACCACCACCTCAAGACGCACATGAGACTCCACACGGGCGAGAAACCGTACGTCTGCGGCGCCTGCAAGAGACGCTTCGTCCAGGTGGCCAACTTGCGACGACACGTCCGAGTCCACACGGGAGAGAAGCCGTACGAGTGCAAGCTGTGTCCGTCCCGCTTCTCCGACAGCAACCAACTCAAAGCTCACATGCTGATCCACAAGGGGGAGAAGCCCTTCGAGTGTTCCAAGTGCCTGGGCAGATTCCGCAGGAGACACCACCTGATGCACCACAAGTGTCCCAGGGACGAGGCCAACATGGGCAAGCCGAGAAGGGGACGTCGACCCAAGGCCTACGACCGCCTGGACCAGCTTTCCTTCGGCGGGGCGGCCGCCCCCGGGGCCCGCCAGGCCGCGGCGGCGGAGGAGGAAGAAGAGGACAAGCCGCCCTCGGCCGAGCCGGAAGAGCCCTCGGAACCGGCGGCGCCCGCGGGCAAGAAGTCGCGCAGGAAGCCCAGCCACACCATACGTATCCTGACACCCCAGCAGCGAGAACTGTTTCTCCGCGACAAGGAGACCATGCAGACGCAGGCCCTGGACATGACCAAGCCCTCCTCCCCCGAGGGCCCTCCGGCGGCGCCCCGAACCTCCCGCTCGTCGTCCACCTTCGTGGACGGCGTCCTCGACCTCTCCAACTCCAGGAGCGACTCGGACGTGCAGGACGACGACTTGGTCCCCCGCAAGCTGTCCAGACTAAAGGCCGCTTCCGGCAACAAGTGGGACGACAGCACCGACGAGTCCGATCCGCCCGAACGTTTCCACGGCAACGGAGACGGACTGGACAGCGACGAGGACGGCCGAGACGGCAACGACAACGGAGCCTACGTTCCTTAGGCGCATCTAGTTCGTTCCTCTATTCAGGGATATACCACTTTGACCTCAGAGTTCGGTTATATAGTTGTAAGCTTATCGAAACTACCTCAGCAATTATTCGGTGATCGATACACTAGCAAGAAAAGTCGCAAGACCGCGGCCCCCTTGAGGGGGTCGTCGCGCGGGCGCGGATCCGCCGCCTCCCTCCTCCTTTTCGCCCGCTCCTCTCGCTCTCTCTCCCCCCCCCCGTCGTTCCTCGTCCCCCAAAGGCGGCGCCGGATCCCCGCCCGCGGCCTGGCCCGCCGCCGCCCGCCGCCGCCGCCGCGGCGCGGGCGGGGGCGCCCAGCCACATCGTTCCTGCGATTCGGAGACGCCGGCGCGGCCGCGTCGGCGGGAACGCGAGCGGCGGCGGCGCGGACGCCGGCGGAGCGCCTCCGCCCCCGGCCGCGGCGCCGCCCCGTCCTAAAATCAGAGTTCCTGTCCCGCTTGGCGGCCGGCCGGCCTCTCCCGGGTCGAAAGATTACTAAAAAAAAAAAACAAAACGTTCCTTTCTTCTCACCCACCGGAAGCAGGCAGGTGCCCTCCTTTTCCGAAACTAATTAGAATATATAAATATAAATATAAATATATATATATATAAATATATAAGAGAGAATTTTTGTTGAACGACCGACGTACCTCCTAACGTTTGCTATTTTTATCAGGACCACCGCTCCGTCACCCGGCCAAAGGTGGCATGTCGCCAGTCGCTCGCAAGAGGCTCGCAGGACCATCAAGTAGTTAGGCGTAGAGTGCATGTGTATGGAGTAGTTCTGTTAGCCGTGGTGTGTCTGTGATCTTTCCAGTCCGTTGGTACCTGTCGTCGTGTCCGTTGCTCGGCCGCGGCCGCAGTTTAGGCTAAGGTGTCCGGTGTTCTTGTCCACGTTGCTTACGTACGTGCGTTTCCCAGGGAGGAGGATGAACGGTCTTTGGTCGTTTTGCCGCGCCCTCTCTCGCCGCCGCTCTCCCGACTGGGTGTATTGTTACCGGGCCCGGCGGAGGGCGAGGGCCCGACACTCTCGATATATCAAAAAAAAAGTGCGTCCGAGCGTCGTCCTCGGTGCCAAAAGCAAAAGGTGCGTCGGGGAGTCAGTTCCTCCTCCCGACCGCAAAACAAGGGTGCGACTGCGCCCGACCAAAAGTCAAAGATTACGTCGCATTAATGGAATTTTGTTGATATTTGGAACATGGTTCTCTCGTCAGAGTAATATATTGTATCGTGTACAGGGAGAAGCGAGGAGCATGTTCCAGATGCAGAGAAGCTAAACTACGCATGTACATATTTTGATTTTAAGGGGGTCGGCGTCAGTCCCGGTCCCGTCTCTGTCTGTTTGTATTATAGGAGAATTATATAACCAGCAAAGGGGATGGTTGGTTCAGGGACGGGATGGAGCGACGCCGGCCTTCCTCCGTTGATTAACGTAGTGGATTCGAGGTAATTTATGTATCGTGCCGTTACGAAGTAGAAGCCGGAAGGGGTTCGACTTTTATTTTGCATTTCGAGCACCGACCTCCGCATCCGCCTCTCGACGTCGTCGGGCCCGCTTCCCCCGCCCTACCTGTCCCTCTCCCCTTTTTTTCGCCGTCTCCGAAGCGTCGTGGACTCGTCCCGCATCGATCGCCTCTTTCGGCCCCCACCCTCCCCGCCGCGTCACCAATATTCCAACCGAAAAAAGGGACCGAGCGGCGTCCTCCTCGGCGTTCGATATTCGCCGCCGTCGGGGGCCCCGCTCGGAAACGCCAATTAAAAAGCGCTCCGATCGGAGCGGTCGCCCCGGCAACGGATCCTCCCGGCTCCCGCGGGGCCAAAAAAGACAAAGGCGCAGGTCCGGATCGAAGACGGCGGCGTTGTTTACTCCTTCCGTCTTGGAGGCCGACCGACGGCCTTCGACCTTGACCCAGTGTCCCTCCCGCCGAAAAACACAAACAACTTCTTACCTAACGGCGACTCGTCCCGCCGGCCATGCCCATTGTCCGGCGGCCGGTCGTAAACAACTCCCTCCCTCCCTCCCCTCTCACCGCCAAAACACCCTTTTCGGCCGGAAGACGCCGCTTTTCTCGCCTATCCGCGGATAGAGACGAGTCCTCCGCCTCCCCGCATCTGGCAGTTGCGCCTATTCTTCTGCCGCATGAAAGAAACGTCAAAAAAAAGAGCCGGTGGGTCTTTCACTCGCTCCAAATATGGCTTTCGATTACGTCATGCACAGGATGTAGTTCTCTTTCAGCTCTCCCCTCTCTTTTTTTTCCACCGGGTCCTCCCGGGGCCGCCTCCCCGACCCCGCGCGGGGGGACCGCTTTCGCTCTCCCCTCTCCCGACCATCTGCCCGTGGGCCTACGCTCGTTAGGGATTTTTTTTCCGTTCCCTTCCGCCCCCACCCGCTTCCGGGGGATCCCCGGGGGCGGGCGGGAACGGTTTTTTTCCATCCGTTTCCGACCCGCGTTTCGGGGACCGGCCGCCCGACCGACGGGCGACGGCGGTCCTCCGCTCCTCTCCGCGCCCGGCTTCCGGCCCGCCTCCCTCTACCTCGTTCTCAGATGTATTGTTGTTGTTAGTCCCGGGCCGGCGTCGACCGTGGCTTCCGCCGTCGTGGCGCATCGGATTCAACGCACAAAGGAGCCCGCGCTTCGACGGCGTGGCCGGACGCGCGTCGTTTCCGCAGTTTCCCTCCGGCGGCGGGCCCCGGCCGGGCCGGAAGCGCGGGGGCCACCTGGGACGACGTCGGCGGATGCGGAGGTGAGAAATCAACTCAGGCTACCGTAACTCAGGTATTTTCGTCGTTTTTAATTGTTCCTTTATCTGTGTGTGTGTGGTGACGGTAAAGCGGGGTTAGAGGAATCTTGCCGTTGGATTCGTTTCGTTCTTTTCACCGGTTAGCCGGGGACGCGCGCACCGTTCCGCACCGGGCTCCGGCCGCCCGCCCGAGGTCCGCGCCGCCCGCGGTCCGGGCACCGCTTCGACCTTTGCTCAAACGCCCGGTTTCGGACGCGGGTCTTCGACTGACATTCCACGGTACGGCGCGGGCGCGCGCCGACCTGGCGGCGCGGGCCGGAGCCTCCGCATATGGCAGTAGCGTCCCTCTTTTAGTCGCCTGGGCCCGCCCGGGCGCGGGCCGCAGGAAAAGCTCGGGCGTCGGTGCGCACATGGTCTTTAGTTGGTTTATTGAGTTCATTATCTACCTCAGACTCGTGTCGATTATAGCCAGCGGTCTCGTAACTATAGTTAATGTAATTGTAACGGTAAATAATTATTATTATTATTATTATTATATTATTATTATTATTAATTATTATTAATTATTATCGATTGAATTATTGTCTCGTCACGGGTAGGTAACACTTCTCCCTCTGTCTCTCTCTTCTCTCTCTGTCGTCTGCGTCTCTTTTCTTGCGCGTTTCGCTCTTCTCGGACACAAGCGACGCTCCCGTCGTCGCCCGCTCGCGCGACGGGAGGCGCGGCGCCGTCTTAGCTTTCCCGTTTTCTGGCCGCCTTTCGGCGCGCGGCGCCCCCCGGCGGAGGGCCGCCGCATCCGAACAGACGAACGGTATCGACTCGCGGACGAGGAAAAACCGAGTGCCTCAAAGTAAGCCACGAGGAATCTTTTCCCAACGCCTACCCCCTGGCGGTTAGAATTAAAACAGTCAGACCGGCCCGCGGCGGGTCTTCGACCGGCCGCGGGCTGCCCAAGTGCCTCTAGGGCGGGCCGGGGCCCGCCCCCGTCTTTTTTATACGCCGTGAAACCCACCCGCCGACGCCGACGCCCTCTCTCGTATCCTCACCGCAGAAGCCGCTTTCTAACCGCTACGGGGAGGCTCTAAACCGCCGACGTCGCGTCCGTCGGCTCTCGCTCCCCGTATCGTCGCCCGTCCTCCGGCGGGAGGCGCGGGCCGCCGTCCGCAGGGGCGGAGGCCCGCGCGGCCCGGCCGGCGGCGTTCCTATAATCCGCACGTTCCTAAAGTAGCGGCGTTCCTCGGGCAGCGGACGGCAGCGGCCGTCGCCCTCCCCGCATCGTGTGCCAACGGTCCGTCGAGGTTTCGCCGACCCTATGCAACCGACGGCCCCGGGCCGTCGCGCTTCGAACTCCCACCACCTCCACCCCGTACGTCCGTCTGTCGGTCGACGTAAAACTTTCGTGTCACGTGACCTCGCTCAGATTCGAACGCCGTTCTTTATATACACTACGGACGGTGGACGTTTGTCGTTTTTTAAAGAGGCTTTTCCTAATCCGGTCGGTTCTCGTTCCGTGTCCTCTCTCGTCTTAGACGCGACGCGGCCCAAGTATCTCCACACGGGACAATGGCAGCGCAAACGCCTAAGACGACCGCGACCTTCTCCACTCTGTCATCTGATTGGATGTAAAGTCAGTTTCTCAACTTTTCACTTTTTCCGATGGAAATTTTTACCGTTGCCAAGGTGTATCGGCTCCATCGATAATAAATCTATGGTAGACACCGGCGTCTGGTCTCTCTTCTTCCTTCCCACACGCCGGGACACGCCCCCGCTCGCCGTCGGCCAGGGCGGGAGGGTGGGCGCCGACGGACCCGAGCGAAGGGGTGGCCCCGGTCCGCATTGGTCGACCGGCCCAGGCTCCTCCCGCCAACTCTTCGGTTCCCATCGATCCGCCTTTCCGGTTGGCACCGACCGCCTCCGCCAAGGGTGGATCCGCCCCCTTCTCTCTCCTTCGTCTTTCTTTCCTTCCGTAAGAAAGCGGGGGCGGAGGCTCGGGCCCCTTTAATCTCCTTCCGGTTAGTTCTCGGGCGCCGCCGTTTGGAAATTTCCCGCGGAAAACGATGGGAAACCTCCGTGTCTCTGCCTTTCGTTAACGCGTGGTTTTTCTAATTTCTGGCCAGGCTTCGGAGAAGACGGAAGATTTCCAAGTCGACTCGGACTGGTGACGAATTTCCCGCCGACGGATGCCGAAGTATCGTCGTCGTGTCCGGCCGCGCGGGCCGAATCCCGGACTCGGATTGGCCAGTCTGGTCGGACGCGACCTTGTATTGGCTCCATATCGTACGTTTGGCATTGGCAAAACGCTTACCGGGAAACGGAAGAAATGGGCAATTAGTTTCTCGCGGTCCGGGGGAAAGGCGGCGCTTTCGTTTTCCTTAAAATTAGCCGGGTCGAAGCCGAAGTTTTAAAGGCGAAAACGCGTAGGCGCCGCTTTCCCGTAAGCCTAGAAGTTCGACCGTAGCGTTTGAAACGTCGAGCGCGATTCCACCCACTATCCAGCGCCATTGTCGAACTTCTAGGCTTACGGGAAAGCGGCGCCTACGCGTTTTCGCCTTTAAAACTTCGGCCTCGACCCGGCTATTAAGTCACTTTCGGATTAATTACTTATATGTATAATACCCGAAACGTGGCACCGACGTAGCCGGGTAACGAAATGTACCCAAATGGCAAATATTGTCTACTCGGACCGGTTTATAAATACGGCTGGTAATAGATACACGGATACGTAGCCGGTGGAAAGGCCGTTACTCTCCGGGAATTACGTTTTCTAAACGGTATTTGAAAAACGGAATAGAAGCGGAGAGATAAGTTATACCGGTGTAGTTTCCCGTTAGAAAAAACGGAAAGTCTGGGGCCGGGGGTGCGGACGCCGGCCGGCGAGAACAGGTTACTCGCTCTCGGCCGCCAGGCGATAAACCGTAGCGAGAGACGTCGCGGCCTCTTCTCGCTGACCGGCGTGGGCGTAGTCGCACCCTGGGTCCGGGGACGGGATACCTATTCTGGCGCGACAAACATTTTTCCGACCAGGCCGGGTTGTAAAAGAGAAACCAAATTTACTGCAAAATGCAAATACTTGGATAGTAATTTAGGTCGGGTACAGAATTAATCCTTTCGAATATCTTACGCTATCGTACGGCGGCTTTGGCCCGGAATCGTCTCTTAACGGGACGGACGTATTGTCAAAATCGGTTGGCATACGTCTAAACCGGTGTTTCTCAACTTGTAACGAATCGTCACCCCCTGGGCTTCAAAATTTCCATGCCGAGGGCCCAGGCTAACGCCAAATTCGTACCGCATGGAATAGAATAATGAATAGTATGTTATTTGTTTAATTATTGTACGATAACATACTACTCATTATTCTATTCGACGCGGTACGAATTTGGCGTTAGCCAATAAAATATCTAATTATTCTTAATATAATGTTTTACTATATCGGCCGGAAAATTGTTTTTCGCCCCCAAAATATAACTGGTTACTAATCGCCCGGTTGAGAAACGCCGCGTTAAACAATAACGGTAGGAAGACTGGTTTAAAATGGACGCTTCGGGCTCCGAAAGAGCCAGCGCCACCTTAAGGCGGCGGGTCGGCCCGTCTTACTCCCAAGTTAAAACGGAATAGCTTTATTTTCTGCCAAAGATTGTTTGCTAATGGGAAACTATACCGGTGCTAATAAGTCCGATTTATAAAGAAGGAGCGAGTAGACGATATAGAAAGGAAACGGTAAAAGATTAAGAAGAATTACAATATCGAATGCGCAAATAACTTTTCTGTTAAAAAACGTAACTGTACTAAAAGCCGCTACCGCCGTACGCCGTCGGGCTAGGTAACGACTATATTGATAAACTCCATACTAATTTATTTATATCGGCCGACGGCGGTAGACTTTATTTCGTCTTAGAAGTTTAGAAAAACCCGTCTACTCGATCATGTACGGACGGAACCGAATACGCCCTCTCGCCGGCCACTTAACGCCGACCAATTCGGGCCGAGTCTTACTCTCGCCTCCGGCGGGTGCCTTTACTTTCCCACCCGCGGGTCCGCCCGTAGGAAGCATCTCGGCCGGGGGAACAAGTATTTTTACATTTAACAAATGGCGGGCATTTTCGAAACAATTCCAACCCGGCGTCCGTTTCCCCCTCCACCCAAAATCTTTTCCCAGTTTTCCCTTTTTTACGGCGGTAAATCGGCTTATTTTGCCCGTTTAGACGAGAAAGGCCATTTTAAAGGTCGGGCCGAACCCGGCCCTTTAGCTTCTTTTTAAGAAACATGCCGGGGCGGCCCGCCGTCTCCTTCGTACGATTTTCGTTTGGCCGAAAAAACGAATAAACGAAAATTGGGCCGTGGTTTTTTGCCTCTCCCTAAAGGAATTCGGGAAAAATGCCGACCGAGTACGGTAAATAAATATGGGCCGTTGCCGGTAAGGAGCTCCGAAGAACTTAAAGCCTTCCCGTCGGACCTATCCCGGCCGCGGGCTCTTAAAGCAGAAACGCCACTCGGATAAGGAAAGATTAGGTAAGTAACGTAATGGTAAGGTAACCCCAGGGAAACCACCGCCGGCCACACCCCTACTCCCCGCCTCCCGGGCGGGCCGCCGGGCTCCACCCTTTTTCCCGCGGCCCGGGCCTTTCCGTATTTTTAACCCCCGTCTCTCCCGGACCGAAAATTCCCGGAAGAGACGGGTCGTCCGGGAAGAATGGCCGTTTTCCCCTCGCTCCTCCCCACTCTTCCGGAATTCCTCCGTCCGTTTCTTCGGGAGAGAAGAACTCTCTCTTCCCCACACTCCTCCGGGTTTTCCTCTCTTCCGCCGCGGTTAATCGTCCCGGGAAAAGCGGAAGCGCCGGCTCTTCTTCCGGAGGGTCGGTTCCGAGAAAAAGACGGGGATTCCTCCAAACGCGGGATTTGCCTCTTCGCCCGCCGGCAGTCCTAGTTTTTGGCCCGACCCGTCGGCGCGGAGGAGTCGGGCCCTTCCGTTCGAACGGTTCTTTTCTTCTCCGCGCCTCCGTCCCGAAAGTGGAGGAGGAATTGGGGAAGACGGAGGACGTCGCCTTTTACCTTTCTTTCCGGGCGCCGGGAAAGACGTCGGCTTCGTCCCCCTTTCGGAAACGCGCGTTTATTCCTTTTTCCGTTAAAAAAGACTCGGCCCGATTCCACTCTTCGTTTTTCGCGCCGGGAAGGGACGGGTGGAAGTCCCGGGATGCGGAAAGGTAGAATCGTTCCGGGTTGACCGAGGGTGGAGAAACCAAAGAGGCGACGAAACGGAGGAATTCTCCCGGTCGTCCGACCCGAGGTAAGTCGAGGGATGAGAAATTCGGAAAGGAAGGAGCCAGCGGGTGACCTCCGTAACGCCCCGGCCAGCCCCTTCCTCTTCTTTCCCACCGTACGGAAAGTCACCTTTGGCGGAAGGAAAGAGGAAAAGAAATATTTCGGCCACCGCCACGGATAACTTGGGATTTCCGGAAGACGCTTTACGTGAATTTGACGGGCGCAAACGATACCGTACCCCCATCCTCCTCCGGCCGGCTCCGCTCTCATTTCTCGGTCTACCGGCAGAAAGTAAGAAAAACGGGTTAAAACCGGAACGCCGGTCGGAAGGGGAAACGGAGCGATTCGGTCGGCGGAGTAGACGGAAATCGATATTTTTCCAGAAAAAATAGTCCCGGAATTCCATCCTCCCGCCGGGACGACGGTAAAATTTTTCTAGCGTCGACGATAACGTACTCCGTCCGATTTAGCCGTTAACGGGCCGAATTTTTAAATCGGAACCCCGGAAAACCCGTAAGGCGGTAGGCGCCGAGCCTTAAGTCGTTTTCCTAAGGAACGGTTCTCCGGAAGTTTCCTACTTATTTCTTCGGGCGGGTGGACCGAGCCGAGTAAAAGGTAGCGGAAAAATTATTAAACCGCCATAAAGGAGACTTTACCGCGGTAGTAGGGCCCGGAGACCTCCGCCTCGGGGCTGGGGGGCTTTGTTTCCGCGGCCGATTCGACCGAAGAGTGGAGCGCCGGTAGCTAGGAAGAGAACGAGACTCTCTCGGTTTTTCTCTCTTTCTTACGCGGGCAAAAGAAGTAAGCGGCAGAAGAACGCCGCCGGGCCCCTATTTTACCTTCCGTCTGGGCTAATTACGCCCGCGTTAAACGCTTATTTCCGGGTTACTTGGCCCGCACTTTAAGCCGTTTACTCTCTTCTTAAATACTCCGATTTTAAACTAACGCCGCCCGCAAAGACGGAAGAGGGGATTTCTCCTTCCGCCCGCTGGCAAACGAAAGGAAAAATGTCGCCGGGTCCGAAGTACTTCCGCCCCGTCCGTTTTCTCACGGTGGCGCCACCCGTGGGGAAAACGGTAATTATTTAATCCCCAGGAAAACGACGGCTAAGGAAAGTATTTTTTTCTTTAGCTAAAGATAAGCTGGCCCCGGAGAAGCGTTACCCGTATTACCATTTGGCGCTTTCTGCCGGGAATCCCGAGCTTATTTTCACCAAAGAAGAACTCCTCGGAAAAAGATTCGAACCCGGTGTAAACGGCAGTAATCTTTTCTCGGCGCATTTCGCGCCTTTCCGTTGTTTTCCGGTTACCCGCGGTCCGACGGAATAACCTTAAAATCGTTATAAAAAGTTTTAATTGGCGTAAATTCGAGAACTGGTTATTCCGGACGACACTTTGGATAAAAAGTCGCCGGTCGACGGGCCACTTTAGCCCGGTAAGTATAAAACCCAGCCGTAAAAGTAAATTAGGTCGACGATAAGAAGAAAGGTTTAAGTTTAAAATTTGAACCTTCTACAACCCGTAGTTTTTGCCTCCGCGGTGTCGGACCGAGAAAATGCGGCTTTTCTGCCCCTCTCTTCGCTTCCGCCTCTTATATTTCGACCCCTCTTTACACCAAATCTTAAAATTGCGCGCTCTTCCTACAAAAGGATTTCCTTTCCGACGGGACGTTGGCCATTATCGTAGGCATCCGACTCCGTTCCCGTATGTACCGTACGGTGGCGATAATTACGGTAACGAGTAAATACGAAAAATATAAAACCCGGACGGTTACGGTTACGCGCTTACGGCTTTTTTCCCGGTTCGGCCGACTCCGTCGCCTCGGCCGGTGTCGTTATTCCGCGGCGCTTGGCTGGCGCCGCCGAAACGGTCCCGTCGCGGCCGCGCCACGAAATTACCGGCGCCTCCCCGTATTATGACGCCGTAGGATAATTTAGTTTCTACGGGAAATTTACCCGGGCGCTTATTACTACCTTGGGCGGAAGAACCGGCCCTAAGCCTTGGCCCGGCTTGGAATTTCGCCCCCGCCATTCTTACGTGTTTAGTAGGAGACTGGCCACCTGGCGCGGATATCGGTACTACGGGAATTTCTTTATCCGTCCGTCGTCTCCCGTATTTCGGGACCGTTGCAAACCGGAAAGGGCGTTACCTCGGGCCCGGTTAATTCGTTTATTAATGCGCCCAGCGGAAGAGGCGAAAACCGAGGAAGAAACCCAGGCACGGAATATTGGCCGCCTTCGACCATGGAATCTTTCCGGCTTCGGATGGGCTCGGAGCGACGCCACCGAAGATCCGCAAATTTGTATCGACGTTAATAAAACTGTTTGAAAACACCGTCTTGGCTTTCTCTCCGTTTAAACGCTCGGTGCCCGGTTCCGCCGGCCAAAAAACACCGCCCAAATCCACATTTATTCGAAATTTTGCGGGAAAGAAGAGTTCCCCGGCCCGCGGCTTCGGAAGTGGATAAGGTGGACGGGAACGGGTAACCAGGATTTACTCGTACGCGGCCGCACGGAATTCTCGCCCGCCGAGTCCGCCGGTGGGCGTAACTAATCTTACGAAAAGTATTGTTTCCCGTGGCCAAGCTCCCGTCCCCGCCGTCGAGATCGGCCGCCTCCCTTCCGACAGTAATAAAGCCCGGTACTCGCGGGCGGAAATTACCCTACAATCGAAACGCGCCATCTACCAGCCGTAAATCTACGGTAGGTAGGCCGCGTGCCGGTAGTCGAAAATGGCATCTACCGGGATGGCTTTCTTGTATCGATTAAACTTTTTAAGTTTGTCTTCGATCTTATGGCGAATAAAAAACCTCAAAAACGATTAATTTGGATAGAAAAAATATTGTAAATGGTCGAAAGTTAGGAATATCCAATACTTTCGTCGCCCAATTACGATTACTCCGTTCCCAATACTTTAGGCAGCCAGTACGGTAAGTCTATTTGATATTAATATTTAAATCGGATAGTAATTTTCCACCCGTCCGGATTCCGTCCCGGTACTCCCGAGCGAGCGGCCAAATGGCCGAGCGGTCGAGGTGGCAGCCTACCGCTCTGGGAGACCCGGGTTCGAATCCGTAGGGGTCGAAGAATCCCCAGGAATTTTTCGGGGGTGGTCCGTTCGGATATGTCGGGCCCCGTCCCTCACCTCCCGGCTGCCCCATTGTGGGCCTGGCCGAACCCATAATGGGCTGGCAAAAAGAGGCCCTCTTAGTGCCCGCAGGGCGGAAAGAATTAAAAAGAAAGGTACTCTGTAGCGGTAGGCCGCCACCTCCGCCGCTCGGCCGTCCGGCTTTCGGGGAATTCGATCGAACGCGTTAGGCTAGAAGATGGGGTAAAGAAAACGATTGGGAGTTTCCGGGTCGCCGCTGCCCGGACTTTATCTTTACATTTGGCCCCGTATCGTAACCGGGGAGCGGCGCGCGTCCGAAAACCGACCGAAATAAAAACCGATAATTGTTATCACTTTCGGCAGACGATTTGACCATCGGCGGTATCGGCCAGTCACTTCCCCTCCTAAAACTATAATCTTAACTTTATCCTTAAATTTTCAAATTTGTTATAATTACTTAAAAAGGAAAAATCCCGTACGCGTTGGCCTACTCGGTTCGGCAGTTCGGTGGTCGCTAGCCTAAAGTGTTCGTAATCGCGCCCTCTTTCGCTAAATGACGGAAAGACTGTTTCCGCCTCTTCCGCCCGCGTCCATAGGGCGGAGGAACGGTTGCCCCCAGTTGCAAAATTACTTTTAAAGGCCATTTTGGAAAATTACTTAGTGGATGAAATACGGAGCGGGCCGACCGGGTGTCGTCACCCGTTTTGCATCTTTCGAATGACGAATCGACGATTTTATTCTTTTCCGCCCGTCCCACGCCCGGAATTTTCTTCTCTCGCGTATCGGGAAAGGGGCTAACCCCTACTTTATTCCCGTGCCGAAATTATGCATTATCTACGCGTTTAACGACGCCGGTAAGATATTACGAGACGTAACGAGCTATTATTATTAATGAACCGAACAATACACCTGCGAGATAATCGAAAATTTACAATAAATACAAAACTATAATTAGACGCGGGTTTTGTGTCTGTACGGCCGTCTACGTACGTACGTGGGTGAATTCGTACAATTCTGCACTATTATTCGTACAATATTCTACGCGTACGAACCTCACCTACAGATATATTTTCGTCAAATAGTTTACTGCGGAATATACGGCCAATCGCTAGTAGTGTCTCGGTCCGACCGGTCCGAAGATGTTTTCCAGTCGTACGGTGGTTTCTCGCGTAAATCCAATACGGGTAACCCCCGTATAACACGGTAGTTACGTTCCAAAAAATTGCCGTGTTATGCGAATCCGTGTTATACGAAACAAAGAACTAATACGAAAAGGAGAATTAGGTTCCAAAAATTAAAAAACATGCTAGTATATTTTCATAATTAAGATAAATATCTCCATTAAAATTTTTTAAGTGATACATATTAATATAAATTAAAGAACGTTTTCTTCGTCATCACTAAAAACACTATTAATTAACCGAGAGCGTTTTCTTTTTGGCAAGTTATCCTTATCCTCCGAGCATTTTTCTGCATTATCTTCAGATCCACGCTTTACCTTTTGCAAAATGTATGTAATTTTAGATCGCTTACTTCTAGTTAAAAGGTCTTTATAAATTTCCTTATATGGTGCTAAGCACTTATGAAGAACTAGTAGCCCGGGACGCCCCCTACTGGGCGTTCCAGCAGCATTACAAATTCCTGAGGCATGTTTAATGCACTTAATATATGAAAGTTGTGTGCACTTAATGTTTAAAAGTTTGATGCAGTTAATATATATAAATGTATACAATTCTTCATCTTAGAAACTAAACTTAAAATATCAATACACAAACAGCAAACAGTATTTGTACGTGAGAAAGTGAATCTATTCTTTACTCAAAATTGTTCAAATAAATAGAATTAATATGATTAAAAAATCAAGTATAAATATATACAAATGTTCATGTTAAAAAGTAATGTTAACAGAGCAATACACAGCAAATAGTATTTCTGTATTACAGACTGAAGATATTCTTTAGCTGTGTTCTGTATTCCATCATTTATCCCATCATAAAACTTCTGTATACACAACATTGTTGGTAAAAAAAAGTATAATTATTTGGAATCAATTTGCCTTGTTGTGACATTTTGTCTTCTGTGTCGTTTTGCTTCTGCCTGCCTGTGCAACATTGCAGATCTGAGCTCATGAGTTTCATTCTGCAAGCCTCCACGTGTTGATTGTGCTATTCTCTGTAATGTTTCCTGCGCACGTCTCTCCCTTTGTCTCGCAGCAGTGGCAGCTTTACGTTCCCCCACAGTGGCGTATTTCTTTGGTCGTGCCATGAAAGGTTTCTATTATTATATTAAAATATTAGCTTAACTATTTCACTTATCGTTTTATCGTAGCGGTTCAAATCTATCCGGTTTTTCGTTATTCGCCCCCTAATGAACATTACAGGCATTCCGTGACAATAATAAATTCCTATTACAAATATACTGAATTATTTATATTGTTATATTGACCAAATAATAATTTATATTGTTAATTTAAATAATAATTAAAATTGTTAATTTAATTTGAATGTTTGAAATAGTTCATCGGAGAAAAGGTGACCAGCCAGAATCTCCATATTAGAGAAGAAAGAAAGAAAGAAATGTTTGAAATATGACACACGATAGGGGCGCCTCTAGTGTCGGTTATCAAACGGTTACGGGACGGACGGACGGAAGGAAGGACGGACACCTGTCGAATGGGTTATATATATAGATAGATAGGTTATGAGTCACGTAATTGTAAAACGAGAACTCTACGACGGAAAAGTGACGAATCGAAAGTATCGTGAGCGCGTATTACGATGTACGCGTAGGCATACGTGGAATAGAGCGGTAGAGGAAAGAGAAAGGGAAGAGCGAAGACGAGCGCTTAAAAAAGGATAGGCAGGGTCGGACCCTCGGATGTGCGAGGATTCTCCAACGATAGGCGTGTAGGTGTGCTGATCTTTGTAATTATAAATTGTGAATACGTGTGACTACTGTTATTTTCTTTTTTATTTTGCGCACGTTACAAGTTATAAATAAATATAAACAAACAACACTAACCCGATAACATTAAATCTAAATACCAAAATGATTAATTTACTGTGTTTTTGTTATTTCTTAATCCTGTTTTTAGGTATTCGGCCGAATAGCGAATAGTAACCGAATATTCGTTACATCACTAATATTCACCCATCAAATACTTTTTCTGATCAAAATATCATCCGCATCCCGGATAATTAAATCGCAGTTCTACTTACATTCCGATACACGAAATAAAATATCGGCAACGGAGCCGTTTCGCCAAAGGGCGGTTATTTTTTTTCTTTCGGCCTTTCCCTCTGGCGGGCACTAAGAGGACGTTTTTTATCCACCCGCGGCCGGTAGGGCCGGGCCCACCGGGGCGGAGTCCGACCTCTCCGGACGGACCGTCCTCCAAAACCGGGCGGGATTTTTTATCTTTCCCGGGACCCCGGCCACTTTAAACGGCGAGCCGTCCGGCCGGGATACGAATGGCTACCGTAATGGTTATTTTATATTCGGGTGTCCGACGAACGGAGCGGCCACCGTTCGGATAGAAAACGATAGACGACTGGCGTAATTATTTAAAAGCGTCGAAAGCGTTGCCAGCCATTAAAGCGGGTTTAAATCCCGCTACGTCGGAGGGTCGACTTAACGTTACCGCCGAAACCGGACGCCCGGAACTAAAATAGCCCAAATAACGTCCGTGCCGTCGGAAAGCGAAAAAGGCTAAATCCGCCGAGGTGCGGAATAATAGTTTACGCCGAGCGATAAAGATCGGTAGGGGCGTAATCGCGCTCCACCCGCTTTTTATTACTAAAAGTATCGGTTTTTGGCGTAAACGATTATCGGAAAATCCAGACGGAACAAATTTATCGTCGATAGATTTCTCGGCAACGGCGGTCGGCCGAGTTGGCCGTTAACGATTTTATCGTCTTAAATTACGTAATAGTAATAATTATCGTACGTGTAAAAACGATAAGTCGGTAAACGAAACTTTTTCCTTTTTTCCCGCCGCCGTCTGGCAACACCGACTCGAGCCGTCCGTCGCCGTCTTCGCGCGTTTTTACTCGTCCGGGATCTTCGTTTAACGTCGGGGTTTCCGATAATTCGGCATGGATCCCGAGTCGACGGAGGCCTCCGTCCTGCTGGCCGAGGAGAGGAGGCGAAGCGAAAGCCACAAACGCCACTACGGCATCCTGAAGACGGAATATGTCAGGTGCGTTCAAAAATCTCGCTCCCTCCTTCGATTGTCAATAAATTACCGGTTTTCCGTTAGGGCGCGACGCCAGCGAGATTTTCTTTTGCCAGAACTATATCGTCCTTACTTTTCTCGGCCGCTTAGCGGATTTCGAGATCCCGCCGTGGGACCGGAGGAAGGAGCCTTACGCAAATAATTTCTCCAGGTGGCGTCGTCGATCGGACGGACTTTACCTGGCAACATTTCGATATGGCGACTCCTCGACTTCTTTCGCCTTTTAATTCCGACGTAAAAAGTTGATTAATTCGGCGTCCGGCCCTTTTACTTCCTCCGCCAACGACCGCCGGGCTAAGACAGGGTAAAAAGAACGAATTACGAAAGGAAATCGACGCCGCTGGGTTACGTTTTAATAGCGTTTCTATCCATAAAAATATTTCCGGAAACGTATGGGTACGTTCGTAAAGTCGAACGAGTTAAACGCGTTAGTAACGAATCGTTCGAATAGTAGTAGTCTCGCTCAGTGCGCATGCTCTGCGGTGATGACGTTTCGAACGAAACTCTAACGAAGTTCACGGAGGAAAGAGTTAGTTTACTTTAAGAAAATGGCGCCCGACGATAGCGGTGTTTCTAAATCTACTCGAGTATTTAAATTGTGAATTAAAACATGTCCACCCGAAGCAATCTAAGAAAAATATTTCGGATAAGGCTGTACTAGCAACATTCGTATCTTCGATTTTACAAACAGCCGTTTAGTTCTAAACGAATCGTTCGAAAAGTCTAACGAAACGAGAATAACGATGACGTCATTCTCGTTTAACTCGTTCGACTTTACGAACGTGCCCTATATTTATATATATTTACCGCGTCCCGGCCCCACGCGGCGAAAGAAAAAGTATTTTCTGTCCCGACCGTGGCGAAAATAAGTTTTAAGGTTTTTTTTTTACTCTCGAGTCGGGGTGGTCGGAAAAGGCGGAGATTGGCAAAAAAAAAAAACTCGGAGATCAAATTTGACGCGGTTCCCGCGTTTTCCCGGTTACGTATTCGTAAACGTATTCTTAATCGTACCCGCGGCCGTTCCCGGCGCCGCAATGGGAGAGTGTTTGGAGCCAACGAACTTTGGCGTAATAAACGTTGCGTCGCCCTCCGCGAAAATGTCCGAGAACGGTGACGAAACCGTAAGTCTCGCCGATCGAAATCGTTCCGTGTCTTTTAAAACCGTTTTCGAACCGGTCCGAGTTTACTTTCGTCTTCCCGCATGTAATTCCGCCGTCCGCGGACCGGTGGAAAAAATCCGATTAAAAATCGAAACCGGCATCTATAGTAAAGCTTAATTTAAAATGTTACGTACGCGTTTAAATTTTATAAAGGTTTTAGTTTTAACGAAACAAAGGCCACCTAATGTTTACCGTAAAACCGTCCGATTTGTCCTTTATTTTCTCCGAAAGATACCGCGGCCGTAGTTATACCTCTGTTATTAATTGGTATTAGTTAGCTCCGACCGGGAATGGACCGAGTTACAAACCGAGTGGAATCTATAAACGTTTATTTTTCACCTACCGCGACAAATTTTGGGAACTGGTTTAGTTAAATAATAACGTCCTCGACGCGTAATTTAACCGTAAACCGCTATCCACCGGTTTCTTTACGTCGTCCTTCGAGTATTAAGTAAAAAAAAAACCCGAATACCGAGCAAAATGTATTTAAAATTAAGTAAACTCCGATAAATAATCCCGTACGTTAAATGTAACGAATGGCGCGAAATTAAAACGAGTAAATACGAAATGGGATTTAAGATAATTATATCGCGCACCGCGTGTAAAAATTTAAAAGTTGTCGATGGAATAATTATACCGTAGCGATAAACGTTTATTTTTGTATTTTACTGGTTTGTTTGTTACATCTGGAAGCGCTTCGGAATGTAAAGTTGCGGTTACTCGTTTGCCGGAAGAGACCGAATGGCTTTCTTCTTTATTCTAATAAATTTAATACGTCTTTCTCATTAAACAACACTCGTTTCTTCTAAGCAATAATAAAAAATAATACACGTTTATCGACGATAAAAGGAAACGTGCGAAATAAAGGTTTCGATACATTTTAAAAATTTTATTAAATTACGTAAAAATGGTGATAAGATGAATTATCGACTTCTCCCAGTAAAAACAAACGTAAAATAATAAAAAGTCGCCGGTTTCGACGATAATGTTTACGGCTCGGTAATAAAAACCTAAAACGATAAACGACCGTACGATTTGTCTAGCAATTATTTTTTTCCAAAATTCGTGTTTAATACGGTTTCGATGGGCGTCCTTCTATATTTTTACTCGAAATCGTTCGAATTAAGAACGACAGAAATCTGATTTGATAATTTAAAACAATATTTCTCGCGACATTAATTATTCTACTCGTCGAACAAACTTTTTTCTTTGTTATTTCTTCGACCGAACCTTGCGGCGTGTCGTCGTCTCGTTAGCAGTTTTTTTAGAAAGATCGTCTTAGTCGGCGCCATTACTTCTATATTCTTATATTTAAATTTCCGAAATTTCGCGAGAAAGTTTGCTTATAAGGGAGATCGATGCTATTAAATTTTGGTGGTTAAGGGTCGAGGGGCTGGAGAGATAACGGGGGTCGAGTGTATTCCCGCTTAATGACGATTTTACCGGCTATTAGCATTTGCAATTTTTTTATAAAACCCGTTCCTACTCTCAAAATTCGGCTTTAAAAATATAAAATATGTTTTTAATTTAATAAATTATAATAACGGATGGCACCACCAAAATTTTAAATGTTGCCGGGAAAGTCGAGCGACTCGTCGCCGATTTATTTTTCTTCGGTTTTATTATTTGCCATGCATGGGTATAATTCCCCAAATTCTAAGCTCCTAATTTTATCGACTTCTGTTTTAATACGGCAGTCTTTGGTAACTGTTTACAAGTGTGTACTAAATAAAGTTATTCTATCGAGGATTGCTACGCCGTTGACGTCCGGCTAAGTTTCGTATATGTTCGCGTATAAAATTGATACAAATTTTTATTATATAAATTATATAAAGTAATCTTTATAAAATTCGGTCGGAGTTGCTTTTAAGGAAACTCCCTAATTCTTGTTTGTTTGCCGTTTGTCTCGAGTGTCGACTCGCTCCTAAAATGTTTGCGCCACGTCTCGTTAAGTTTGGGTACGGAATGTACCGATTCGAAATACAACGATGGTTTACTGGTTAATATTGACTCCTAATTCGATGACCAAAAACACCACGAAACAAACGCTCGCTTGAAAAGCCAACGTTTTCCTTCGTTTATAAAGAAAATTGTCGGGCCGGAGTGAAAGATGGAACTGCACGATTTTTGAATGGTTCGGAACTTCTGTGCTGCCGCTGCCGATTGGAAGATAAGCCATCGCATCTACGTCGTATATATAATCCGGTAGGAATTAATAACGTAAATCTTGCAATTCCTACAGGATTATATATACGTGTTCGTCTATCGGCAGTGGCGACGTGGAAGTTTCAAACCGTCCGGAAATCGTGGGATTCCGTATTAGAACTCCAGCCTGATGATTTCCTTTACAAACGGATGAAAACATTTGCTTTTCGAGCCAGTGGTTTTTTTTTAAGTTAGGAGTTTTATTAATATACTGATTTTGATTAGTTGATTTATATTGCCTCTAATTTTCCTCGGCTGCAATATAGCCTATGATTTTGTGGATCGTAAAACAAAAACTGCACGCCTATAAACTGGAACTGTATTACTCAAAGAAATAACATCTAAACACAATTTTTCGGCCGCAATTCATTGGCTCTCGTTGGGAACAAATACAAAAAATCAATTGAATATTGTTGCGTTCTAATTTTTTAAAACTTTCAAAAACATGTTCGAATGAGACCGTGATGCGGAGTTTACGTCATAAATAAAATGAGCAATTTTTTTACAATGTATAATGTTAAAAATGAAATTATTAATAAAATTAAATTTTATGGCAGTCTAAATAATATTTCCAGGCTTGTGTTACTGGAATGTAGTCTGTGTTGATGCGATTTATGTTCTTGTCGGCTCTGTAAATCTCTAAGGCCTCCGTCGATCTCGTGTCCTGTCGGTCGGAGACCCCGCGCACGAGGGTGGTCTCGTCCCGACGGGGAGAAACCCCCGGTTCGGTGGCGTAACGGGCCCGAGCGGTATTAACGTTTTCCTTTGTTACGTCGTATCCGTGTTTGCGTAACCTGGCTCGAAGAGGTCCGTATTTGGATCCGATGTATATCTTCTAACTGTCGTAAGACGAGTTCGCAAAGATTCCCAAAATGTAGGTGCGCGAGCTCCAATATCTGGGAATGGAAAGTCTGAGCATTAGGGGTAGTGCTGAGAAAAAGTTCTTAAAGCGCAAAAACATGGCTCTAAACGAATGAAGGGAAACGTGAATACAAAATCAAACATTTCCATTTAAATTAATATTCAAAAGTTTGGAGAGAAGTGCGCGAATTGGAGACCGCACGGTTTCCAATTCGCACACTTCTAACCACCAGCTTAATACATATACCTATACAGGTATATGTGCTAAGCTGATGGTTTACGAGTGATGGATCCATTTTTCTAATAAGAATGTTGGGGATCTGGGTTTATTGATTGTGCGGCATAATTGTCTATCGGGTTTGTGTGTTTTAGCAAAAGCAAAAAGACTGGGATTTTGGGGGAGCTAACTGTTGTATGCCGAAGGTCTAATGCCTCTGCTAGACCAGTGTGTGTAAACTTACCAAAATGACTTTGTAGTTTCGTTATATAAGAGGCGTCAGAGAGCTGACATTGTGTGTCTACTGTATATTGTTGTAATAGATCGACATAAGTGGCCCTATTTGTGATTACAATTGCTTTGCTTTTATCAGCCTTCACCAATGTGATGTCGTTGGATCTGAGCCAACTTTTACTGAACTTGGATGTGATGTAGTTTCAGAATTTATAAACTTCAGACTCCAGTATGTGTTCTTCAATTGCAAATAGGAGAAAACACAGCATTTCAAACACTAAAGACAGTACAGATGATGCAAGAGCATCAGGCTTTTACCATATCCCATTACAAGATGGATGGTTTAACAGGAGACTGATGTTTGTTTTTCAAGGATTGGTTATTGTAGTTTCACGGTATTGAATTTGCTTCTTTTAAAGGTACTTATTATTGATTTTTATTTGTTAAAGTTATTGTACTTGTTTTTTTGTTTTCAAAGAATTAATACATTGTCCATGTATTGAATATGATTATAATGTCATAATAGGCTAAGTAAACACTGTCAGATGGCATTAAAATTTTTTATAAAAACTCCAAGAAAATTGGTTCTCTAATCTTGGAATTGTGTTTAGTCATCATCTCATCCTTGGAAGCTAAAGCTGCCATCAACAGAACCGTTTGTTTGTTATCTTTACACACTGCTTCAAATTAGATGTGACTTTGTACCCTCTGTTCCTTGCTTTGATACAGTCATGCTTGCTAATGCCCTCCTCTTCAAAAAAGGCTTTGCCGTAAAACATATTCAGATATATGGTAGACACTCTCGTCCATCATTGAGCACGATTACTTTTACTTTAATGGTACTTACAAAAGTAAGGGGTCCCAATGGGCTCCCTCTATCTGCTGTTTTGGCAGAATTAATTATAAGAGATGCGAAGTTTAAAGTATTTACTTTACTTTTCCACTCACTATCTGCACCTGCTTCTATGTTTGTATTATGTAGCTGACATCCTTGTTGCATGGGAGGGTATAAACCAGGAGCTTACACACTTTGTACACCATTTATCTGCCATCTATTTCTTAATTTCCTTCTTGACAGAAGAGGAGATGGATTCAAAAATATCATTTTAAGATCTGCACATACATAGGTTCTTTGTGGAGCTTTTTTATTTACAAGCTCCACAATTATTATACTGCAAGTTTAATGATATTCTTCATTCTATTTTGGCAGCATATTTTCAGCCTTCATGTTTCATCAACTTAGTCATTTCCATTCACATTAGAAGAGCCTTTTTACTTCCATCAACATACAAGTTTGTTGAACTCAAGTTACGTGACATTTTTGTGGCCGTACAATAGGCAGGGTATTCATCTGCTAAGTTTTACTATGTTCTTATCAGGATTAAAAGTTTACTATTCTGGCCCACTACCCTACATTCTAAAAAACAGTTGATATGGGTGCAGTCACCAATTTCATATCTTTGTCCCCTTTCCATATGCATTTGTCGCATCTTCAAAAAACACGACCTTCTCCTGCCTCTCTCCTCAAAGCCAACTTTATGCAGGCTTCTCTGTAATGATAGTAACAGGCTCTCCCTTCTTGAGAAATCTGGTGTTTATGCTGTATCTCTTTTTCACTTGATAATGGGAGAAAACACATGGTATGTCAATACAGTGGCCATAATGCTGGTAAGTTCATTTAGCAGAGCATCAACAAAATATTTCCAAAATGTAGATGCTCCACAGAGCTGACCAAAGAAGTCAGAGTCCAATTTCAACCCTTTGTGGACTCAAACCACCCTCTTCAAGTGTTGTGCCTATTGTGGGGTATTATTTACTTGGGAAGCCAAAGCTCCTCCATGCAATACACCCATGCTTGAGCTTCCTAACTTGTGAATCACACTTTTTAAACTTTTCAATCATGAAGCCATACTACCCTAGTCGTCTGTATTATAATGCTTCACGGACTTGCAGCATAAAAATGTTTTGATGGTTCCATTGTCCTTTTGTTTCAAATTTTTGTTTTTGTACTCCATTGTGAATTTTAAATGTTTAAATGTTGAGAATTTTATACTGTAGTGATGTTCCATTCCAAATTTGAGATTATCATTAGTTTGATGTTGATTTTGTATCATTGAAAGTACTTGCAGTATAAAAAGGATTTATAATTCAATTACTAAACTGACAATGTTTACTTTGTCTATTATTATATTATGTTTGGCATGGAGTTTAACATACTGTATGATTATAATGTCATTTTCTAGATTATAGGTGTCTCAATAAAATTTGGGCAGAGTTTCACAAATTTGCCTGCTACAGACAACTCTATTGATGTATTTCTTGGTTTGTTTGTAAATACAGACTTCAAATTTAAAATATTAATAGTAGACAATAGTATAAATGAAGGTTTGTATTAATTTCAAGTGATCATCTGGATCGTATAAGGCTATATTATGGCTACATTATACCAATCAGATTGATATTAATCAAGAATTGGGTTATTCAATGTTTATACTTGAGGCTAATATTATTTTGCCCTGGTTCTTAAGAACTTTGTATGATAGATTTAATGTGAAGCTATATATTGATTTGTTTTTTTTTTTTCTTCCTATTTTGTCTGTTTTAGTTTGTTTATGGTTATCTTTTTTTATATTTTAACAAATGAGAAAGATTTATAAACTTAAAATTTATAATTTAAAATTGTAGGTTAAAAGTTGTTCTAATTGTTCTTTCAGTACATAAAATCAAATGCTTTAATATTTCAAGTTCCAGATGTTTGGAAATTTGAATGTTGGTTATTGTTTTGATAGTTTCATTGTGCCTTTTGTTTCAAATTTTTATGTTTTTGTACTCCACTGTGAATTTTGGAAGTTGTATGTTAAGATGAGTGGAATAGATTCAAAAATGTTTAATGCTATAAATAAAAATTACTTCTTTATCATAATAGCATTTGAGATGTTATAACATAACATGGTGTTTTAGCTTGAAGATGACATATTTGTTCTATAACTAAAAAGTTCTGCTAAGATGAAAATAAAACAAAATTGCTTTAATAGAGGAAAACAACTAAGAACACAAAGTCCAAGTTTTTTGAAACATTTATTGTCAGACACGCTCGTGCATAAAATGTACATACGGACCAATACGTCATGTTACAAGAAAGAATGCTTAATTAAAGAAAAATTTTAAATAAACTTAAAATAAAAACATGATAATGCCTGCTACAATTTCTACATGACATAAAATTATTTGCAAGCCATTTCTAAGGCTTGGCTAATGAGTCTGAATCTCTGTAGATAATATTAGGTTGTTTGGAAAGTAATTTCGTTTTTTTACCACTAGACAGATTAGTTGTATTTTTCCCTCCATTTTCATTCTAAACCATATTATCATTATATATTTTGACAGCTAGCATTTTAAGGCTTATTTGTAAAAAATTTTGTTTGATTCTGTGCAATTGTTTATTTTTTGCATCCCATCAAATATGGAAGATTGAAAGCAGCATTTTTGGCAAATCAAAATGCTGTTCAAGCGAGAAAAAAATTGTGGTACATGTATGGAGATGATGTGTTGAGAGAAAGACAGTGCCAAAACTGGTTTACAAAATTTCGTTCTGGCAATTTCAATATTGAAGATGCACCACATTCTGGATGGCCAGTTGAAGCCAACGAAAAGAAAATGAAAGTACCGATTGAAGCAAACTGCTGAATAACAACACGTGAAAAATTGTCAAATTGAACCGTTTATGATTACTTGAAACAAATTGGTTTTGTTTCAAAGCTTGATATATGGGTTTCAAATGTTCTTAGAGAGATTGGTGGGATTTTAAGGAAATTTTTTCTTTTGGAGCTTTTACCAGACAATTTAACAATTGATTCGAAAGTGTACTGCCATCAAGTAAACAAATTGAGTAATATCATCAAACAGAAAAGCCGGCCAGAATTGATCAACAAAACAGGTATAGTGTTTTACCACGATAATGTCAAATTTCACACAAGTTTGGTAACTCGTCAGAAACTGTTATAACTTAGATGGGACGTGCCGTCGCACTGACCATATTCGCCAGATCGAGCATGCTCGGATTATTACTTGTTCCGGTCTATACAAATTTTTTTTTAACTGTAAAACATTTACTTGAAATGACAATGTCAAAGATCACTTGGATCGGTTTTTTGTAAGCAACGATCAAAACTTTTATGAATGTGAAATCATGCTACTACCAGAAACGATGACAACAAGTATTTGACCAAAATGATCAATATATAATTCAATAAAATATTTATTTATTATAAAAATATTGTTTTTTTTTCCATGGAGAAAAAACAAAATTACTTTCCGAACAACCCAATAGCATTGTTTTTTAAACTTTTTTTGATAAATCTGTATTACTTTTGCTGTGTTGTGGTTCTTTGCTTTTAAGACTTCTGGCAACTTTACATGTTTCCATGAGACACTTAACTTCTCTGAAGCAAAGCATCCAATATAGAAACTATCTCAAAAAAATTATTATTTCAGTAACCCAATAGTGCTGTTTTTTCCCTTTCTTATCAGAACAACTTCTGTATGTTATAATTCTCTTTTTATTCCTAAGTACCTTTAAGAAAATGCATTTCGGACTCATACCGTCCCTCTTCAGTTCTTATATAGTCGTTACGTATTAAAATTTGGTGCACAAACCAAATTATTAAATACACATTTGACTTTCAAATCTTCAAACACATTATTAAAATCAACAAGACATATACATACCATAAGATAAGCACACATTTAAAGTATAAACAAAACACAAAATGAAGAACTTTTATCTCACTTTTACAGGATACTTAAGCATTATTCTTGTTGAATAATGTTTAAGTTGACAGATTTGCACCATATTTTGCATAGTTACTCTGTTACCCTGTAGGGAGACATATGCTATCCTATAAGGAGGATGATTCAACCCCTCCCCGAGTTCCCGGATAATGCTGGGCATTCTTTGCTAGTAGTTTATAAACAACAATTGGGAGTAATAATGGATTTTCCATTAGCCAGCGTTTTGACAGAAATCAGTGAGAATAGCAGAGGAAACCACTCTCAAAGGCTTTAAAAACCCTATCAGGAGACACAAACAATAAGTTAAATAACATTTTGATAGTTTGGATAGGAGAGAGAGTCAAAATCTTAAACTTGTTTTTGAAACTTAAATTAGAACAATATAGACAATATTCGGTTGATTTCTTTTATACATTAATGTCAAAGTCATGATGGTTAGACAATTTCCACTTATAGAATTCCTCAGAAGCTACAAAAGCTTTATTTATAGTGACATTTCCTTTGAAGGAATGTATACTGTCTGAAAGTCAAATATCAGGAAGTCAAGCACATTGCCTGTATTTTATACCTTGTTGTTTTAATGATTTTGTAAATTATACATTTTTTTGTATTAATAGTTGGGTATTCATTATGATTTAATTATTTAATTTATTTCTTTAACAGTAGCTAGTAATTTTGTAAATTATAATGGATTACAATGTATTTAATGGAATATTTTTATACATTTCAAAATTATATTATGTGTATAATATATTTTTAAATATCTACATCAAAATAACACTGGGTTGAAATCATCCACATATCTTAAACCTGTTACCAGTGTGTATGTGCAAAAAAGGAAAAAACAAAAAAGCAGTACTTCACAAATGTATTTGAACCAATTAGAGGTTCTTCTTCAGGTGAAATCGCAAATTTCTGATAGAATACAAACAAATACGAACATGATGATTCAAAAGTTCATTCAAATTCGTGCTTCGTGCAGAACATCGTACTAGGCATGCACTCTCTTGCTGGTAGCATCCATTGAGATTTACAGGTTGCTGTCCATTAGTGCCTGCCACACTACCAACAGGGTCAATTAGTCCTTGTGGTTGATACATGTGTCGATGAGGCTAGATCTATAAATACAAATGGCCTCTAACCCCCTTAAATGTTCTATGCATGGTGAGGTGAGGATGACCCTTCCTCACCTCACCATTCAAATGACGCTTCTATGTCCGTATCACTGGTGTAAATGGCAAGAGTAGTGGTGTTCCTCATGTGATGTATATCGGCAAGGTGCTCTTTCAGTCTAACTCCCAAGGAGTGTTTAGTGGCATCAATGTAGATGAGGTTTCTTTCCCATCTGTGATCCCTAAGTGGGATGCTGTAAACGCCAAGGAGGCTGCTCCAGTTGGGTTAATCCTTTCCGTTACGAAGGATGTCAAATACTGTTGGACACCGGTATGTGATACGAATGCGGCCCTTCTTGGAAATCTCATTATATAGTGATTTAAAGTATGGGTTGAATGTGACCAGAATCCTTTCTTCATCCTCAAATCAGTTTTCTCCACGGGAGTTGACTTGGGCTGCGTGTTGTGAGTGGTGGAATCTGTCGATAAATTTATGGGTGAACCTGGAGTACCCATGGTTAGTGGTTATGCGCTGTATATGCACCAGTTGAATGGTAAGATCTTGTTGAGTGGACGAGTGAGTGAAAGTACTCCTAATTGAGGCGTTGTATGCTGCAGTCTTATACTGTGGTGGGTCACATGACCCCACCGGTATGTACATGGAGTCCGATCCCGATTTACAGTGCACTGCAGTGTGGATGGCTGATTATTAATATTAATGTCGAGGAAGTGAACCTCTGTTAACAACAATCCATATGGCTTGACCCTGGAAATCGAACAAGCAAACCCCACGGAGGTCCACTTCCTCAACATGGCCAGATTGTCGTTAAGAAGTATATTTGGAAGTGATGAAATGTCTGAAAGAAGTAGTGAGATGAAAATGGTCCAATTTTTGGAAAAAGAAGAAACAGATACTTCATCACTACAATGCACCAGCAAATTTGTCATTGTTGGTTCACAAGTTTATTATAAGACAGGAGACAACACTCATCCACTAACCTGCCTACTCTCCAGATTTTGCACTAGTGGACTTTTTTTTTCTCTCCAAAGTCTAAAACCTCACCAAAACATTGTTTTAAGTCTGTTGATAATATGATAGCTTAAAATAGTTAGTATAGTATATGTAGAAAACTAACTAATGTTTTTGATCTTTCTCTTTCTTCAGATCTTCCTCAGGTCTAGTTTTTCTTAGAAAAGTATGAATCTAAAATGAACTTAATTACAGGTTTTAAATGCCAATCTAAAACAAGAAACCTTTCTAGATGACCATAAAGCACAGTATATTTTTCTACTGGATGACAATGGACAAATTTAACAGATCTTAACTTTCCTACAAAGCATAAATCTGGACTCCATGCTATAGATTACCATTGTAAATAGTTAGACTATCCTACTGTACCTTGTCATGCTATGGTACTCTTGATCTACTAAGACCCTTGTATCAAAAACCCACAAACATCATTATTATTATTCTCTGCTCGTGTGTTACTGACTTATTTGTTATTTTTATAATACAGTATAAATCTGTACATTAAATATTATTTTGAAACTTAATTTTAATTTTTCTGCTAGCTTTTATTAATTAAACAATAATCAAATTAAAAGTTTTTAGATAAGATGTAAATTTTATTTTCTAATTTTATTTATATTCCTTTCAGGTAATGAAAATAAAGACAGAACAATTACTTATTGAGTCATTCAGCAAATGCATTGTTTTTTGTAAATAACAGTAAAGCAGAGGAATACCAGAAATTAAATTTTGAATTAGCCAGAATGGCCGATATTAGAAGACTTCAAGAAATTTAAGAATTAGTCATCAATAATATGGTAATTCTACAAATTATAAAGGGAATATAAAGAACTATTATTTGATGAAAATATACAAATCTTCATTCATTTAACATGTAAAAATTATTTAACAATTAAATGAAAACACTTTTTATTTATGAGTTAATATTCTAATGGATAAAATTTATTGATAATATGTTGATTTCATGATGATTTAAAGCTTTTGAAAAATCTCTTTACTTTCATGGCTTGTTATATACATAACATCGAAAAGTATTGGAACTGTGTCAAATTTGGCACTCTGGGATTTTGCAAACTCCACATTTTGAGACTCCTAAACAAAAAAATATATCAAATAATGGAAAAAAGTTTCATGTGCATGTTCATTTAACATAGTGTGTTTTTAATTTAAAAATTGCTGTTTGAATTTTGTATAATCTTTCTATGCTTGAAGATGACATTTTGAAATGTCGAAAGTATTTTTGTGTGTATTTATAATCCATCAAGTAAATAAATTTAAGGATGAAAGACAGTAAAGTTTCTTCAATATACTATATTTGGTATTGTTTATGTGTAAATTTCAGATTTTGCATTTAAAATTTTTTTATAAAATTCATCTCTACGTTCAAAATTAAGCTTTTTGCCATTTTATAATAATAATAATATAAAAGTTATTTTTTAACAAAATCTCACAACAGATGGTACCACAGATAGTTTTAATTTTATGCTAATATATCGTAGAAGATTATTTACTGGGAAAGTTATGCAACTCATTGCTGAATCATTTTTTATACCATTTTCTCTTAGTTTGAGAATAAAACTTCTTTTTAAAATATATTTTTGATAAAATTTGTACATCATATTGGATAATGCACATTTACTGAGTAAGTCCTATAATTCAAAAAATTAATCTCATTCTATGTGTAAGAAAAATTGTAACAATTTAAAAATGCAATACAGTATTTAACTAATTAATTAATTAAGAGAAGCCATTTTAGTTTTGTATACACTTTGAAAATGACATTACTATTATTTGAGTTTCTTAAATACTACTAAAGGAATAAAATTATTAATAATTTCCAAAGAAAAAATCCTTTCTAACAAATAAAGATGGAAGTATTTTAGTGCACAAGAAATAAAAAATATAAGACGACATTCAAATATTACATTAGCATAATTTTAATTGTATTTGATTTTGTTTCTTTCCATGTAAGAATTGTGAGTATTTTGTCAGTCTGTAAATTACATACAATTGTGTTTATTTACCATTCAGTGCATATTACAGTAATGGAATAAAATAGATACTCATTTTTCGTAAGATAGGATGATTTGAAAAGGACTTTACAGCTTTAAATGCATATAGAATTTTAATCAGAAGACTTAGAAGGGGTTGAGGTGTTAATTTATACCATATAAAAGTGAATTATTGTCTGTATGGTGTTAAAAATGAAAACTGAGTTCAAACATATTTACAAGTACTTTCGATGATAAAATGATCATCATCTTCAGGAAAAGCAGAAACAGAATAGAATAAATAGTTTTTAAATTTACAACATATTATGAACATAAATTTAGAACATAGTATTATGTTCTAAATTTTCATTTATAGATATATCTGTTTTTTGAACTTAATTTTCATCTTTTAATATCATAAATATAATATTTTACTTCTATTTTATTTGTTTTGGTGTGTGCCTAGATGTATTACATTTAAATTTATAGCAAAACACAATTGCATTTTGTTGTATGTTTGTTGTAACAAATTATATTTCTTGGCAAGGATAAGGTTTGCTGAGTACTTTATGATATTATGATATTGTTGTATGTTCTTTGGAACTTAGCGTAAAGTTGCTATTGAGAACAAATCATACAGGAACACTCCTTTTGATGGAAAAAGTAGATTTATTTTCTATAATTTATAACAGATATGATAATTTTATCACTTTTAAAAATAGATTACATGTGATGTTGGAAAAGTCATCAATTTCTATTCCAGCACACCTCTCAAGTTTTTTCTTTTGAGGTTTAAAAAGATCTAGTGTTTATTTCCCTTTTGTCTGAAAATATTGCCAATATCAAAATTCAAATCATCATCAGTTACCAAAACAAGAAGAGATATACCACTTTAAGTTTTGAAAGAAATTGAATTTTGGCAGGATGTTTGTTGTATCATTAATAGTACTCCCATTTAACTAAAATGACTATTTGAAATAAAAGTTGATTGATTATGCTATAAATTAACACCTCAACTGATTCTTTAAGTCTTCCAATTAAAATTCTACATGCTTTAAAGTTTTCAAGACCTTTTGAATCAGCCTGTATAATTTAAGTATAATAATAACTAGCTTTGATGACAAAATAAAATAATATAAATTGGAAAAACGAAAATTTATTACTAAATATATTCTGCAATGGTTTTAATTAATTTAAATTTATTTTTGAAATTTTATAAATATTAAATAAATTAAAAAAGTTGTAAAACTCATGTCCATTTTTTTTAAACTGGTTTTTTATAGCTTCAGTCATCCATGCTTTCTCCTCCTTATCTCTTCCAATCCCCTTTCCAACCCCCTTATCTCTTCCAATCCCCTTCCAATAGTCCTAATTTCTCTTCATATATGCAAACCATCTTAACCTACTTTCCTGCATCTTCTTAATTATAGGATCAACTTTCATTGTTCCTCTTATGTAATAATCTTAATTTTGTCCTTCATCACACCATACATTCATCTCGACATTCTCATCTCCTCTGTTTCCGACACCTTTTCCAGGGCTCTTCTGGAAATTGTACTCTCAAATTAAAAAGTTAGAAGTTAAAAATGTTGAAATTTTACAATTTTAACATTTTAAGAACTATTTACTTTCATCTTTGCTGCTTCACCATTAATCTATTTTCAGTATATTTAATGTTAAATTTGTGTCTAGATTATTTAACATAAGGATTTATTTATAAGGATATTTCCAAAAATATCCATTAAGAGATATAAGAGGAAAGACCTTTTCTCTTTATCTAAATTTCAGTTAACAATTTGACATGTTTAACATTAGAATCATTCTTGTCAATTTGATCCTTCTGGAGAGTTAAATATTGTATTTTCTTCATTTTTGAAATCTTTGTATCATTTCATTGCAGCCAATTCTTTAAACAGATCATCGTCATATTTAAGAGATTTGCTGAAACAACCAAATTTCATTCCTCCCAACATTTTTCCTCAAGCAGTAGGAAGGAAGGGTAAATACATAATTTTTTCTATTTTCTTAGGAGGTTTATTTTTTTCACATTTTAGTATCTTTGTTATAAGAATTATTGGAAAAATCCTTATAAAGATACCAAGATGTCAAAAAAAATTAAATCTTTTAAGAAAATAGAAAAAAACATTAATTTTAGTTAACAGAAATACTTTAAAAATGCAAATGAATTTAGATTAGTTTAATGCAAAATACACTATTTCAAATAAGGAATTAAGTAGATTGATTTAAAGTTGAAAATGCATTTTACAGTCAAGGCATCAAGCTGTGGAGGTTGTGAAATTTACAAGTTTCTCAGATTTGTTAAACATTATTATTATAATTTGTAAAAATAAACTTACTTATTGTTTTGTGTTGAGATAACCATCAAGTAGAATGAATGAATGCACAGTAGAATAAACAGTTGGTGCTTTTGATACAAATATTGGGTTGTTCAGAAAGTAATTTCGTTCTTTTTTACCACTAGACAGATTAGTCGTATTTTTCCTGCCATTTTCATTCTAAACCATATTATCATTATATATTTTGACAGCTGGCATTATAAGGCTTATTTGTAAAAAATTTTGTTTGGTTTTGTGCAATTGTTTATTTTTTGTGTCCCATCAAATATGGAAGATCGAAAGCAACATTTTTGGCATATTTTGCTCATTTATTGGAAGCTGGACCAAATTGGATCTTTCAACAAGACAATGCCCCTGTTCATGCCTCTAAATCAACAAAAATGTGGTTTAAACGTGAAAATATTAATCTGATGACATGGCCTGCTAGAAGCCTTGACCTGAATCCGATGAAAAATCTTTGGGGAATGATGGTTCGTACAGTTTATGCCAATGGAAAGCAGTTTTCCACAATTCATGATTTGAAGGAAGCAATTTCAGATGCTTGGGATAAACTTAAGATCGAATTCCTTCAGAATCTAATTGAAACAATGCCTAATTGAATATTTAATGTAATTAAGTTAAATGGTGATTACATTGGCCATTAAATTGTAAGAAAACTTTGCAATTTGAAACCTGCCCGGATAAATATGTAACAGTTTTTTTGTACAAAATTTTCAAAAATATTATTTTCAGTGACAAAATGTTAATGTTTGATTAAAATTCTTATTTTGCAGTGTGGAAACATGTAAATCCATGTTATTTTTAATAAAACATTTGTCANTTGGCTTTAATTTGAGTATGTTTTTCGCGTTGGAACGAATTATTTGGTTTTACATGTAATCGTATGGGAAAAGATGATCCACCTTACGACATTTTCATGATACGATCTCAGTTTCGGAACGGATTAATTTCGTATCCTGAGGTACCACTGTATATATATATAAAGTTTTATGTATCTTCACATTTTTTAAGCATTTTTTTAATATATTCAAAAATTTGACTTGATCTTCTTCGTACCAAATAAGTGATCATAAAATTTTCTTTCATTTTCAATATTTCAATAATTCTTGAATGTCCCATCATAATAGCTGAAATAATTGAAACCAAAAAGAATTTTGGGAAATGCAGTCTTCTTCTTAACTTTTTCCCTTGTTCATATAAGGTAAACATTTCCATCTTTAATCTGTCTTCTCCATTTCTCTCTATCCAGGACGTTTTCTCTCCCAAATTCTCTGCCACCTTGTCTCTCCATTTTAGTTTCAGTTAATGTTTTGAAAAACTGGGTTTTTGAAGAAATTTATACAGGGCGGGGCAGAAAGGACAGACATTTTTGAAATGGCTAGAATTCAACACCAGGTAGAGTGACAGATTTGTAGCAGGTAGCATGAAAGTAGTGAGGTCTTAGCATTGTCTTTTCGGTTGAAGGCATGGAGCCGTGGACGATAGAACAGCGTGTGTTTGTGTACAACTGAGGAAACAGTCGTACGCAAAGGGGATCATTCAGTCATATACATCTGATGGGAATAGGCTTCTACATCCTTACATATGATGGAAACATATTCCCATCAGATGTATGTGGTTTTAATAGGATGGGGAAACAGCTCATGTAGCTAGAACATTAATTGACGTTATTCGTCGTCTCTTCCCTGGTCGCCTCATTTCCAGGTTCGGTGACATTCATTGGCCTCCTCGTTTGCTTGACCATCCATGTGCAATTATTTCTTGTGGGGACACTTCGAGGCATGTGTATATGAGCATAACCCCGTTCTTTGCAAGAATTGAAGGAAGCTATTCGTGTGGAAGTCGCCAAAATTGCTTCCAGAAATGCATCACTGATAACAGACACCACATAGGAGATGTTGTTTTCTACACTTGGTTCTGTAAAATGCTATTTCATTACAAACTCAAATCTTCCAACAAATATCTTTTGTAGTAACAATTACAGATGTGATTTTTTTTTTTTTTAAATGTCTGTCCTTTTTGCCCCACCCTGTATAATTTGAAAACCAGATTTTTCCAACTAAAAAAACTAGTTTTTAGTCTAGGTTCAAAAATTGTTTTTTTAGTTGGAAAACTGGTTTTAAAAAATAGATGTTTTTAATCAAATTAATTAACATTTTGACACAAAATCATCTCTGGCATAAAATGAGAATGTTGTTAAATACTGAGTTTCATAAAACTAACTACAAAAACAAAAAATCCCACTACGCTCAAAAAGCATTCATTCTCCCTACAGTAGAGAGAAATCTTGCAGCAACAGAAAAACATCTGGCAATACTGGTGATGGAGTGTGACATTTGTTTTCACTTCCAAGTTAGTCTAGTTTTTCAGTTAGTTGTAGCTTGTATAGTGTTGTTACACTGTTTTTGATTTTACTAACTAAAAGAAGTATAAGTAAATTTATATCAGTGTTTATTCTACTAATATTTTTTAATTTTTAAAGCTGTTAAAAATATCTAAAATATTTTAATTTTTAGACCGAAATGAGTTCTTCAAATAAGTGAGTTTGGAATCATTTCAAAGAGGTTCAAAAAGACAAGGTGTGCCATAATTATTGTTGTAAAATGTTGAGCTGCAAAGGATCATCTTCAAGCAACCTCCATAATCATCTGAAAGCAGTCCATAAAATAATAATTGATAAGAACGAGAATTAATCAATAAACAAGAAACATTTGATCCCAGTCCATATTCTTCCTGTCCATAAAAACAAACTAATATTTTTAATTTTGCAAAAAGGAATTGTTTAGAAAAAATTGTTTCAAAACTTGCTGCCATGGATGGATTGTCCATTAATAGCATTACGACATGCTTGTTCATAGAGAATCTTTGTAACAATGGGGATATACCACAAACCTCCCTCTCAAGTAATGGATCTTATTTATACATTTTATGAAACTAAAAGAATTGGATTGTGTGAAGAACAATGGAAAAAATTTTCTATAACTTTAGATGAATGGACTAACCAGAAATCGCAGATATTTGAATATCAATGTACACTATTTTGAAAAAGGTTTTAATTTAGGATTCGTTTTGATAGCTAGTACTTGTGACTCTAAGGATTTCTGAGAGGGCTACAAATTTTTAACTTATGTAGCAATCAATATAGTTGCTGCAACAAATAATAGTGTTGCTGTTATTAAAAAATTTGGCCAAATATCATTTATAATTAATGAGAATAGAGAATATGTGAATAGCACAGTTGATTAACTGTGCTATTCTCATGCCATACATTTAGCAGTTACTGATGTATTATATAAAAATTAAAAAACCTGCTGAAAGTGATGTAAATGTTACAATTGAGGAATCAAAAATGATAAATCAGAGGATGACTATGACAAATTAAGTTCTGTTGATCTGGATGATCGTAGATTACTTGTGTTGTCAGACAATTATAACCAATCAATTTCCCAAATCAGAAAAATTTCAAATTTTTTAGAAAATCTCGTGTAAGAAATAGCATTCTCCAGAATTATGTAAAACAGAAAAACGGGGAAGGAATTAACTGCCAAACAAGATGGAATAGTTTAGAGGCCATGATAGAAAGATTTGTACACTTAAAAGAATTGTTGTTTTAGCTCTGAATGAAGCAGTGTGTTGTAAAATTGTAGAGCTCCTTAAAGTTTTAGGATCAGCGATACATTTAGCAGTTGAGGCCTTAGGATGACAAGTACAAATTTATTAACAAGTGAAGGCATATTTGAATTTCTGTTATGTGAATTAAAGAATTTGAAAACTGAAATTAGTTCCAAGCAGGGGTGAATCCTGACCAAAAGTTTTGGGCATGCTGAAAGATGATTATAATAAGAATAATAGGTATATGAGCCATTAATTTTGAATGTGGGACAAGTCCATTTTTTTAAAAAATGGAGATAATGGTAGTTATAGATAAAACTTGTTATGATCTTTTTATGGGTAAACAATTTATAGTTAAAAAAAATTCAGATTCTAGTATTTGGGAGATGGAAGTTTAAGCTCTTAACAGTATTGAAAATATGTTTATTTTGAAAGTGGTGCAAGTCCATCTTAGATTGAAATTATTTTTGACCGAATATATTACGGCAAAATTTAGCTCCGGTTGCTGTATGGTGAAGCAATGTGGCCGTTTGACATCATTTCTGAAATCTAGGGTGTTTCTATCTATCTATCTTTGATATTGAAAGTCGGTGGTTGTACAATATTTCATTAAGAACAAAAAGTATATCTTAATTTTGTGTTTCGATAATAATAGGTTTACTTCCAACACCGAGAAATATAAGCGGAATATGTATGTATTGAATCAAGGCTTCCACAATTTTCATAATGA